>NW_010110087.1:90445-117053 GCF_000699245.1 Pterocles gutturalis | reverse complement strand
TATATAATTCTTTATATATATATTCACACACACGCGCGCGCACACACAAAAAAAGTCTTTGATAGGCTTTCTGTGTTCTAGTAAAAATAGTTGGCAGCTGCAATCTGTGAGACCAGAACTGGCTTTTGTGCTGCCCACGATGCCCCTCTGCAAATTGTCTCTCAAAGGCAGACGCTTGTATTTATCTGGCAGGTCGAGCTAGCGCCTGCCTGAGACAGAAATAACCTCCCGTTGGGACACACACAGAGCTCGTAGACTTTTTGCCTGGACCCTGCAGAAGAGGAAGATCCTTGGGGCAAGTTAGGTAGTTTGATTTTTGCAGAATTCAATGTTATCTGAAGTTAGGGGAATGGGGGGGTGGAGAGAGAAAAATAGAGAGAGAATTAGTGGAGAGCTGTTATTTTTGATCTTGTGTTTAAAGAAATTCCTTCAGACAACTCAGCTGCTAGAAAAACTGGGTAGGCAATCGTATTCAGATGGGAACATCAGGGGGGGTGTACTAGCTGCCTTTCCCATGAGCCACCTAAGACCTCCAGTTTGTTTCTGCTCATCTACCCACCATGTTTTCTTGGCTTGTAGCTTCCTGGGGCACCTCCGTGTTTGGGTGAGCCCAACCAGCAGCACCCCACTGTAAGGTGGGGAGCCTGTGTGGTTCGCATCCACACAACGACTCTGCTCCTCCACTGGGACTTCTGGCTCTGAGATCCCATTGCCTGTTACGCTCACAGCACTGACTTTTATGTATGTTTTATGTAGACATGTAACACTTTTATGTATATTAGATATAACTTAAATGCCACAACAGAGATGAATTTCTCCTTATAAAACAGAACATAAAAGCGAACATGTGGCAGCTCTTAGAGGCACAGCAGCTACAGGGGAGTGCTCTAGCATCACCCAGAAGAGCACAGTAAGATAACCTGCACACCAGAATACTACAGGGCGACTGGCAGTATTTGATCTTGCAATTACAGTAAGAGTCTCCAGTTTTAATATCCAACCATCTAATCTCCTGAAAGAGACAGGTCAATATATGCATTTTAAAAGTAAATTAGCTTTAAAAACATTAAGGCAATTGCTTGCAGTAGTGGAATGCCTTGGATTTCAATTGTAGTATTTTAGGTAGGATTTTTTTCTTTTGAGGATTTTGTTACCACCCGTGGCCTGGGTTTGGAATGTCTTAAAACGCAAATGTTTAGAAATATCAGGAATTGCAATAAAAATGCCATTCTACTTATCACACCTGACACTGAGATAGGAAAATGTTAGCTTGTGTTAGAGCCCTATTGCCAGGAGATTTGCATTCAATGGGAAGCTCCTCGTGCCGAGGCTCTCGTTGGGTTCCCCAGTGGGAGCTCCTCAGCCACATCCTTTGGTGTCTTCCATCATTTTGGCAGGAGGAGGGGATAAGAACCATGTGCCCATGCATTTTTGAGACACTAGAAGCAGCTTAACTCAACACCTAGTCTACTTATGTTCTATGTTACTAGTTTTAGTTATTCTCTCTTCCTATTTGGAAGATTCCCCAGTGCAACAACCTGTGTCTCCTGAAGTTCCCTTTCTTTCCAAAATGAAAACATCAGCTACAAAAGCTTTTCAGAGCAATACCGGTGAATTAAGCTCTTCTTAAAGAAAAATGTATGATAAAAGATTTAATTACGTTGGCCAAGTAAATCTTGTTTTAAAGTGACAAGGAACAAAGAATTCAGGAGCACTGTGTATTTTACAGCTGCATAAATCTGCTTGAACAACAGATGCTATTATCCAAGCACTTTAAAAATAATGAATCAGCCTTTGCCACAGAGTGAGGTTCGTTTGCATATGATATGTTCAATCACTGCTAGCAGAATCGAAGCTAGGAAAGTCTGCTTCTCCAGTACCTTCACACCAGCATTCAAATGGAGCCGCTCAGTGACTCAGAAGGCTACAAATCTGCAGGAGAGCTGTGGCGGGGTTTGTTTTTGCTGCAGGGCCTGACACCCATCACTTACCTCTCCATCTTTGGATTCCAGCCTGAGCTCTGTCCTGCATGTGGCCTTCAAGCTGCCAGCCTCGGCGTTGATCTCGACACCTTTCGGAGCCTCCATCACCAGTGCGCGTGTAGGTGACTCCAGTCTGCAACATAAAGAGGAGTTACAGAGCTCGCTGGGTTGAATATTCATGCTTATCATCTTGCATACCCTGACTGCCCATTGCATGGCACCTTAGGACCTGCTGATGTTTGGATCCACACCTGGTTTAGTCAGTGGAAAGAATTCATGCATGGTGCAGTAAAACACATCACCAATCCAATCTGCTAATGTTTCACATCAACTTTGCCATGCTGTAAATGCTGGGACAAGATGCAAGGTGCAAGAGCTTCAACTTACTCATATGCAAGATATCAGGTTTGGAAGGGTTTAAGGGCATAAGAAACTCAATTAAAAAAGAAAAAAGGCTGAAGACCCCAAAATTCCTGGTCTTCACTCCTACACTCACATGCCACTGTTCACAGCCAGCCCCCCCGTGCAGTGCTTCGATCCCTTCTAACCATGGATACACCAGGATCTGACAACCCTGTTATAGCCCTGGCTAACACAACCAAACCTTTTATTTTTGTATTGAAAATTATAATAAAACCCAATTCTCCCTCTTTGGGAATATCCTCTTAATTATCACCATTTATTTCCATCACAAAATCTAGACCATGATCTTCAGAGGCGAAGCAGGCAGGTGGACTGGAACAGAGGCTCCTCAGCTTCGGCTGCTTTGGGCAGGCAGCCCTGACAAAACCGAAGCCCAACGGCAGCACACAGCGCCCGAGCCTACTTGGGCAGATTTTAGGATTTGCTTGCATTACTGCAGTGGCACTTCAGCTGTTTCTCTGCTCTTCATATATAATCATTTGTGCAAGTGTGTTCTTAAATGGACTCCTGCTGGTACTGAGACAACATTACAAGAGACTGAGGGAATTCTGCTGTCTTTATTGCAGCCAACAGTTCAATAAAGCAAAGGCACAGTTCCCTCTGTGTGACTTCACCTCTTGTTGGTGTTTTCTTATTGCTGCTTTTTGAACATCTTTCCCTCAAGACCCCAAACTCACCCGTAATTTCCTAACTTTCAAGGAAGAACACAGGCATACGCAGCCCAAGAAACGAGCATGGTCTCTTGATTAGCACCCTCTGCACAATCCTGAGCTGCTTTTTATCTGTTCTCTGCAGGGAAGCTACATCTTACATAAACCTTCTTCTGATCCCTCCACTTGTATCAGCCCTTGGTTGGTTCCTGTACGAGGAACCTAAGGTTAAGACTGCTGCTACTCACTTTTTTTTTTCTTTTTTTTTTTTTTTCCTGATTGAATTGCAGATTGCATGGAGCAGAAAAAGCTTGCGAAGAATGATTGACATTAAATAGTGCTACCTGGGGTATGATTCCCTCTGACCTTCCAATTGCAATAACTGCCTTTCCGATATCTGTTAGAATTTCTTTATGGTAAAAATAGCCACAGCACACAGCCTTAGGGCTCCGGCACGTGCATGCTGGTGGCTTTCATTACAGTGCTTAACACGCTATCTGCCCCACATTTTCCCTGGAGGCTTCTGCCTAGGGATACAGTACACTCTAATCCTTGGTGGTACACCTCACAAAGTGGTATCTACCCCAAAAAATGAGGGACACTCTGCTTGTACTAAGCCCTCAGGAATGGAGGCGCAGCAGCTGGGATGCGGGCACATATTCCCTCTTGCTGCCTCTGCTCCAGAGGCAGGATCCTTTGGAGGAGAAGCAGAGAACTGAGGCCAGTAATGTCTTCAGTCACTGCAGCTAAATTCACCAGAGGATGTGTCCAAACCCCAAGACAGCTGAGCTAATCTGAGGATAAAATAATTCCCAAGAACCACGGCCAGGTGACTCGTCAGCTCTCCAGCATCTTAGTGACTCTTCAATTTCTGTGATGCCTTGGCTGTCTCAATATATTTGTTCATCTGTTAATCTTGTAGCTCTTCTGTCCACTGAGAAATAAATCTTGTAAGTACAAAACAGTGTTCAGACACCACCGTGCCAATGCACTCATTTCCAGCAGCAGCAGCATTCAATTCCTGCCCTGTACCAGAGCATCCTCCCAGTCCCACACCAGTGCTTTACTGGAGAGAGCAGACAACTGGGAAATTGGTGAATGTCTTCCCAAGGTGGGGGCAGGGGGGGGGGGGATGGGAATCAAGAGGGAACTTCTTCTTGCACATCCTCCCTGTGCACACAGATTCCCATAACATCAAACCAAGTTAAATTCATGCTTTGAACAAGCTACCTGGGCATCTACCAGATAACACTGTCCCAAAGTTTTATTCTCTTTTAATTTCTCACAAAGCGACCGAGTTCTCTCTCCTCTACCCAATGACAACCTACAGGCAGGATAACAGCATCCTACAAACACTGACGAAAACCCATGCAATTAGGCACATCCTAATCCCTACAGAGCTTCTTGCCTCATGGAGGCATAAACAACCCTCTTGAGCACCTCCCCATAGTGCAAGGTGTAACACAGGACAAGCACACAATGCTGGGGCTTTGCTGCTCTCCGGAACTCGCCCCGCTCCCCGCAGCACCAGGAGTGTTTTTAAAGCTAGCTGAGCTGACCACGCATCCTAAATCACTAAATCATCCTAAATCACTAGCTCAGACAGCTGCAATCTGTCTGACATGCTGAATTAACCAAACCCCACCCCTTTAATGTTAAAAATATTGTTTTGAAGTCCAGGGTTTGTTGGTTTTTTTTTTTTTTTTTAGAACCTTGAAACTATGGAAATGAGCACAAGGACTATAAGAGCAAAGTGGAGCTCTTACAATGATGAGAAACTTGGGCTTGTAGCCCATACAGTTTTGTGCTTGTGCTGTGGTTTTGGAGTACGACTCCTCTCTACCTTACAGGTTTGATACTGGTATAACTCCATCTATTTGCATGGGACTTTTGTTCCAATTTATGCTACTGTAAATGAGGACAGAAAGGTCTTAATAGACTTCTCCTTTGCACTTGAGGGGCATATGATTGTAAGGGATCTGACTTGATTATTTTCTGATAACCTGAACGAATCCCTGAGACACCTGTCTTTAAACAAGGAGCTGAAAAGTCTATACAAAGCAGTTGAGGAGTTTATGCTCTAGGGGGTCTGAGTAATGTTTACCAAATACTTTCATTTGAAGTATGTGTTTAAGAGACACTCTGCTTTTAAACCTAATTCTGTCTTCCAGAGCAGAACCAATTTGGAGACTAATAATGAAAGAAAATGATTTAGTGATGAACAGATAATTTGTTCAAAATCAACATTTGTTTTCCAGTGTGACAGTCTTTTCACATCTCCTGGTTAGGTGTAAGCCCGTACTTACAGCAGTAGGCTGGAAAGGCGGCTGCATGAATATAGATTGTTTCATTATTTGCTCCTGCTCTTGAATTTTCCATCCCAGCAATTGGCACATAAGCCCTTTTTATTGACCATGGGTTCTGCTTATTTTTGCTCCAGTATTTCCAGGACCAGAGTCTGACCTTTCTCACAGAGCTGTGCAAGGAGGTTAAATTCATCGCTATTCACAGAGCTACAGCCTGCTGAATTCAGGACTGAGATAAGCTGCTTCCTCCCACTGCCATAAAATTGCTCCTGTCCCACCTACACTCTCCTTGCAGGTAGATGAGGAGACAGTCCTCCTGTCTGGGTGACTACCCAAAACACAGGAACCTCTCCTACAGATCCGAGGGTGTCATGCAAGCCCAAAATTTTAAAAGACGAGACACAAATAACAGGATTTTCAGAACTACCAAGTACCCAGTGGTACAACGGGTGTTAGGTACTTCTGAGAATCCCATTGAGCACATAAATGCCATAACAAATCTGACCCTTAATCTCAGTTCTTAGTTCTGCAACAGAGGTAATAGCACTTCCCACCTCCACGGGGAGGATGAAAAGATAAATATATTAATGGTTGAGAAGGGGTTACATACAGTAATAACCGAGGCCAGGTAAGTCCCATCGCCAAAGACAGACGGCTGGCAGATGGACAACTGATCTTTCCAAAGCTGCAATATTAGGCTCTTATCTTCATCAAAAACACTGTTAGTCTTGTTCCTCCCACTGTGCACACTTGGCCTGCATATCAATGTGTGAGATGATGTATGCAGGGGAAGCCTTTCTCCAGCTTAATGGGCAGTGCTAAATGTGCCTCGTAAGCCCTTTCACTCAAACCCATCACCAAAGCATCTCACGTTTTAAAGGAAGGTGATGACACGTGTGCATTTCCCAGTGAACCCCTCTCCTCTGGAAATTTTGAGCTCCTGGGAATCAACAAGGGAGCAAAATTTCCAGTGCCATCCCTGCTTTGCTTTGCAAACTTCATCAATAATTTAAAGGAGGTCAGCATATGAGTTTGTACTGTGGTTCCAGTGAAAGTCATTCTCTTGGAAAGATCATTACTTACCCAGATTTCTAGTTTTCATTTCCTTCATCATAAACAGTCACATTAATCACTCCAGCAGCATGGACTGTATTTCCTTCTTGTCCCTCTCCTCTCCACACCCCCTCCAAGATAATGCATCATTTTCCTTACTATTATAAACACCTTTTTGAATTTGGAAAGGAGAGGATATTACAGACGTGAAGGCAGTACCACCAGCAGCTAGGGGCTGCTGGTGTTCTTCTAACAAAATGGACATACTTTCCTTAAAAAAATAGTTTAACGTAAATAGTTCAGGGGGAGAAATATTTGCCTGGGTCCAGCATTGATGGAAACAGGACTTGCAATTCGTGGCTGGTACCAATGGCTGCAGCATAGTACACGCACGATCCTCAACTTGAAAGAGTGAATTTGAGTTGGGGACCTATTGCTGACAGTTTTTTTTAATTACTTCTTCTTTTTTTTTTTTTTTTTAATTTTTTTTTATTAACAAGGAGTGGCCCAAAGCTTCAAAATTTCTTGTCCCCAACAGGGGATTCTTCTGTGTGAGGCACAAACTTTGCTTGCAGTACGGAAATGGAAAGAGAAGTTTACTCTCAAGAGGTGAGGAGCATATGATGCAGCAGTGTGGCAACATGAGTTAATTTAATTTTGCTTAGAATCCTCTGGACTGGGAACAGAGCATGTATTACTGCAGCTGTGGCCCATTATTTCTAATGACTCTAATTATTTCTTATGGTATCCATCTGACCAGCTATAAGATTTCACATTGAGCATAAAATTAGCCAATGTTACCACTGTGTCTGCTTGCATCTCATACAACTGGCAAATTATCCTAGCAAGTAAACGTAGAGCTCCATCAATTTGCTGGTAATGAACCAGTATCTCAGGTTGGAATTTGTTTTCACTTTTAACTCCCTTGTTTCAATGAAATCAATGGGTCGACCCGTTTGCACTTCTGACTCCATTTTGGTGTATTATCTTACATACATCTATTTGCAGAAGGAAACACAATACTTTTCTCCCTATTACCTGGAAGTTAATTAGCTTTTACTGAATTGCAAAGAAACTATGTTCAATTTCTCTTTCTAGAATGTTTTTAAACTTTATTTTTTTTAATTGCCTTACCTTTTCTTGTAGTGGAACAGAAAGTTTGGGAGGAAGAACAAGGGCTTGGGTCTGGATTTATGTGGTGAAAACCTCAACTGATCGTAAGTTTAAGCAAAGTCTTGCCATCTCCCAAAGAGCAAAAAGCTTTGCCCTGAGCTTTACCCTTCATCACTAGATTTCCTTCCTACTGGAAGGCACTGCCATTTCATGGGAACAAAATAAGCTAAAAACATGGCAACAACAGCAAGCCTAATAATACAAAACAGGAAAGAGAAGAAAAGGGAGCTGGCCTTGGTACATCCAAGTGAGAGGTTAAGATCAAAAGGGGAAAATGCAAAATGTCTTTTTCCAAGGTACCATGATGTTGACAAAATATGACGTATGCGGCACACTACAAAAGCAGCAAATACTCTGAGAGCTTACAGAAGAGATCATCACTAATAAGACAATCTGTATCCCTGTTATTTATTGCCTAGCATTGACATAAATCTTGTTTTCAATTACATTTTAATGAAGAATACCAATTACTGTTCGAATGGGGACATCTGATTACAGTCTCAATCAACAGAAATAAATCTTGCTTATGGAACGTTTCCAGGGTATTTTCTTTAGGAGTGTTAATTACAGAAGTAAACAAGGCTATATTATTATCATGTCATCCAATTGTAAATCCTGCCTATCGCTGTAAATACTGTTTAGTTTGAGAGCATGTATCATCATAGTTTCCAGTGTTTATGCTGCAAATCTAATAAGTGACAATTCCATTGCAGCCATACTCAAACAGATTTTTATGGCTGGTGGTCCAAAGCCTTGTGTAATTCCTAATATGATCTAGAGGACAACGAATGAAAATTCTTTCAGCTATCATCCACAAACCATGGTTAATTCCTAAGGTAAATCCAGCTAAATCTGTCAGAGACCTGACAGGAGCAGAGGTCTAATGATGCTTTATTGGAAATTACAGTTTTCTAATTGATCCAGAGATAAGCCTGGTTCAAATGGGAAGGTGTGCAACAACTTTGCTTCCCTGTATTTGGGTAACACAGATGCTAAAAGGTTTTTGTACAAAGCTGAGTCAAGAGAAAGAGAAAAAGGAATTCAGAAAATATTATGAATGACCCTTGTGCTTAACATTGTTCATAAGCTTTAATATTTCCCTGGATAGGGAACCTAGTGAACATTCTGCATGAATAGTGCTGCTTGGACTCTGCAAGCACTGCAGTCCCTGATGGATGAATGAATGAGCGAGAGTTCGTGGGTACCTGTGTGCTTGCTCCATCCTCCCCTTCTGGTGTGCTGCATCTATCAAGTCCTGACCATTTCTCCCTGCTTCAGCTCTGCTAGTTCAGTCTCAAGCTAATGCCTTAAATCTCACTTTACAACTTTCCTTCTTCTTTTTTTTTTTTAATAGAGCTCTTACAGCTGTAATACAAAAAGAAGTGCTTAATTGCAAGAACTGCAATAAATCTGCTGCTGGTTTTCTAACTTCAGCTTAGTGCCAAATGAATCAGTTTATATATTTTTCACCTAGTTTGAGCTGCAGGTACGATGTTTAGTGAAGTTTTCCTAAACAGAGTCCATGCTAAAACAATATTCTCTAGACCATATAATGGAAATATCTTAGTATCTCTTCAGAGACTACAACTCTGGGAGGATGGCTAATGGAGTAACAGTGGTTTGAAACCATTACAAAGCAGGTCACAGCCAGCATTAGGAAGATGCTCAGCTAATATTCAAAGATTTGGGTGGGTCCAGACAAATAAGGAACCAGAGGAGTTTGTAGGTACGGTACCGGCTTGCAGCACTAACCAGGTAAGAACCAGCTTCCATTTTCCTCTGAAAAAAGTGTCATCCCTCAGCAAGAGGAAAAGTTTGAGCATGGAGTTCCTCGGAGCACACTGCAAATCCCCTGTTGTAGTCTTCCAGTACACTTTGCACTAACTGAGGTTTAGTCAGAGCTTATTCAGAACAAATAGAAAAACATGGATGAATCAAAATACAATTGTAAATTCTTTGTGATTGCTTACCATGCTGCAGCATGGGACCTACTGAAAGGGATGTAATTATGCAAAGTTATCCTAAATGTTTTAGAGTTTGGGGTTTTTTTGGGCTTTTTTTTTTTTTTTACTTTTAAAATAATCTCTGTAATGGTTTAGAAGAAGTCAAATATAGTATTTAGAAGACAAAATCAGAGATCAAACAGAAGATACCAAATTAATCTAGGGAGAAAAACATACTGTGTAAATATTATTGAGATCTAGCTTCATTATGAACCAGAGAAGTGGTGAAGGGTAGAGACTGTCAAAGGAAAAAGTACAAGATTAATGTTTAACAAAGTGACAGTATGGCTGAGAAAATTAAAATCATCTGGATAATTAAAAATTTCTGTTGCTTATAAATCAAGGAAGGAAATTATCATAGAAATTGGGAGATAGTGAAAATGATGTGTGGTAAATACAGATGTGGTTTAAGAAGATGATGTGTTTAAGTGGCTAGGGAAGGGATTCAGGGATGCAAAATGAATAATTTCTATTTTAAGTGTAGAGATGACTGCAACTTCACTCTCCGCAGCTGGTGGGCTGTGAGCAGATGGGTCGTGCTCTGAATCCCCACTATGCCCGACAGACCCGAGCAGAGAGCTGTCCGCAGGATTACCTCCGTCCTGCCGTGCTCAATCTTTCAGCCTTAACTGATAACCCGGAACATCCAGAGTCATTAGTGTGCCATGTGGCGGGAAACCCCCATGTACCAGGGCCTGGCCATGGCCAGAAGAAGATGCTGAGTGGCCAGGGGTGGCATCCTGAGCAGGGACAGTGCCACCATGCACCGCTTGGCAGAGGTGTCACCAGCCGGGAGCTTGGGCACGATCAATGAAACCAGAGCAATTGTAGGTGGGGCTGCAGAGGAGAGCCCTGTATGCTAACAGAACGTCTGCCAGGAACCAGCCACATGAGACAGTATGAAATACTGGAGCTGAGAGTCAGCTCTGCTGGAGGAGAACCAAGGGACAGGTTGTACTCCTCTCCTGGCATGATCAGGAGTGGGACAGTAAATGACATTATCACAGTCCAGGCTGAGTAAGAGCTCTAACTAAGCCATAGTGCTGCTACTGATGCCACTAGCTGGAACTTGAGAGCCTGTAATTATTTTTATTAAAAAAAACCTCACCACCAAATGTCTCTCATCACAACTTACATAGTCTGGGTCGAAACTGGTCAAGTAATGGTCTGGAAATTCCTTTGTGGATGCATGTGCTAACCTGAGGGCTTGGCGCTGCAGCATGGCCATGCCTCTGCTCCCACTGACCACAGCCACTCTGAGCTCTCAGCAAATTAACAGACTCTAGAGTTCAATACACCCCTACTTCCTAAACCACCTTTTTTCTGCTTGTCTGATATACCTTGCTATGTAACTTCTTGCAATAAAATAAAACAAATAGAAACAAAATAAAATCCTCCATGTGTTGGGTGCATTAATGATCATGCTCATTTCACACATGGAGAAAAATAATTACTTTTTATGTTACCATAATTGCCTAAACTGCAAATGCATTTTTCAGAAACAAAGGTTGGGCTGGTGTAAGTTTCTAATTACAGGTTGAAAGCTTCTAATTAAAAGGCATGGGAAGAAAACCTTTCAACCAGAATTACAGAAGAGGCTGCTAAGATTAGGTATTATCTTGACATCCTGTCACCAAGGCAGGGAGGAGAAAAAAAAGGAACAAAGCATTGTAGCTCTTCAGTGGGGCCACTGACACCACTTGCTGCCCAATGTCTAACAAAGTGCTGCCATCAGGAACACACAGGAGATGAACACATCACAACATAGGTCTGTAGCGGTACTGCAGCCTGGAGGTAACAGCTGAGCCTTCAATGGGCTTTTCCTGAAGTTTATACTGGCTTCTGGATGGTGGCAGGTGGCAAAAAGCCACCTGAGTTGGCCTAAAATTATAAAACCTGATGGAAAGATGGTACTTCTAGATTAACCCAAAAAATATTTGTTAACGCAGACATTATACAGCGCTCTGCTTTGGCGTGACTTCCACGTGCAGTCCATGGTTGACCACTGGGTCCATTTGGGCCAACTCTCTGCTACTTTCATGGCTTGCTCTTCTGCTCTACTTTAGAAGACTGCACCACACAATATTTTTTATCTTATTCTTCTGTTTCTCAGGGTGTTAAATAATCCCGCTGAGCAGGACAGCATGTCATCACTGACAGAGAAATCACTTTCTTGTGATAACTCACAGTCCTCAAACGAGAGGATTACTGGCAGGGGTGCAGCGCTATGCAAATACTGCTGTCATTACCACCAGTACTTTGCATGCAGTCTTCTATATCAGAACTGCTTTACGAAGAGAGAAATTATGTAGATTTCCATTTTTAAATTCTTTTTGCAGTCTGTCTTTTATGTGATTTTTACCCATTTGGTCAGACATAAAGGAAAAGTGTCAGGTAGATTAAAATCTCATATGGATAGTGCACAGGTTCAGCCTACAGTGCTTTCTGCAGCGATGATTTACTTTTTCTCTTCTCCAATGATTTATTCTATGGCTTCTAAAAAGATGGGACTTAATAGAAAAACACTTACAATGAGAAATACAGAGATAACAAAACTAAAAAGGATTTGAAATGGTAGAATAAAAAACCTGCTGGGAAAAAAGGTGTGTCTGTATGCACCATATACTTGATGGTGATATCCTTTGGAAACATGTACACACTTGCTTAAGTGGATTTGAAGAGCTTATTTAGCATGACAAATTGGCTAAAACCTGACGGCTATTTCTGAAAACCCATTTATAGACCTTCAGACACTCATACTCCTGTGACATATCCATTCATTGTACAGTCAATTTATAATGATTCCACCAAATTAAATCTTTATTAACAAACTTATTGACTTTGGCTTTGACTTTTTGTCCCATCTTTTAATTAACCGCAACAATAAGACAAGCAACATCCAATATAACAACTGACCAAACATTTTGTTTAAAACCTGCAGTTTATTTCAAGCAACTTCACAAAAAACGAAGACTGAATTGCTATTTGCTAAATGTCAATTTTCACACTCTGTTGAACCTTTTCTGAAGCTTGTCAACCACAAATCTGTAGTCGTTTTTCCCCCCTCTGATCAGAGCTATATAGAGCATATAACAGGTTTTCAGGCACTTTTCATTTTTATGCAGAAGATGTACCATTTGCTGTCCCCAGTATACTCCACGAAATAGTAAATATGCATAAATTGCTAATCTAAAGGGATGCACATGCCAAAATTGTGGCCTCTTTCACAGTCACAATTTACAACAGCAATGCAGTTGTATGTCTGCATGCGTAAGGCCACTGAAATGATCCAGCTCCTCAAACTTCATCCATTATTATGCAACAATACTGCACCATCCTCTTTTCAAATGTGCTGGGCTCCTGCTCAGAGCGAGGGAGGTGTTTCACCCTCCAGACCACTCGCCCACAGTTTCGCTCCCTGATTAGAGGCACAATTCCCGTTTCCAGCTGCAATTCCCCACCCTGCTGCCTGGCAGACATAAACCAGCCTCACTTATTCACAAGCAGGCACACACTTCCTTGTACAAGCAACTACGACCATGCACAGAGATGCAGGATTTGGCTCCAGTGAGAAGAAATACCTTTCACTGGGTCAAAACCACTGGCCATCACCAAATTTGATCTAACTTCTCCCACACTTACTACTTGCTAAAGCTGGCATAGCAAAGAGGGATGACAAAAGATGCTGTCTAGGTCAGGATACCACCACTGAACAGGGCGATAACCAGTGTCTAGTCTGATTTCTGGCATAAACCAGTCTGGAAGTCAGTTGCTCATTCCTGTATCAAACCCAGCTGAACTGAGACCTGCCCTTTAACAAGACAGCCAATTTTTAACAAGTATCCACTGATGAGAGTTTCCTCTACATCCCTCCTTCATGGCACTGCTGCATAACGTATTTTGACAATTCAGAAAATTTTCCTGTGTACAATTTACAATGTGCAATAGAGAATACAAATAAGGGAAAAATGTACACATCTCTGGAGAAAGGCTAGGATAAAGGCAAGGAATGGGCAAGACTGCTGAGGATCAAGACTGAGAGAGGGGACCAGTGCTCCTTCGTGTGACCGACTGACATTTCATCACCAAGCAGTTTGGCAGGGCAACAGGAAGGACAGGGAATGTTTGAAGAAGTTCATTTCAAAGCTCTTTGATAGTCTAGAACCAAAAATCTTAAAGCTATTTAAGATTTCCAGCTGATTTATTGCTTTCAAATATGCAAAGTAAAATAGGTTGGGAAATGGTGCAGAGAAGAAAATAAAGGGATTGTGTGGGTGGGTGGAGGGAGGAATGAAGCAGAGAAAGAGTTCTGGAAAAAAAAAAAAACACAAAAAAACAAAAAAAACCAAAACCCAACTTGCTGAAAAAGAGAATATAGAGATGTCTCCAAAGGGATTACTTTAATTCTGGGAATAGGATGTTTTGCAAATTGTTAGCATCAATTTATCTTCAACTAAAAATGAAACTGTTTTCTGTTTATCTTTTGCATATAATCACTCCAGAGTAAAACACATGTTTTAAGGTCAGGTTTGGCAATCTTTCAAGAGAGAGATGCTAGATGATATTTTTCTTAACTAAAACAAAGGCTGAGCCTGGTGGTGGCAGTTCACCATGTGCTGGGAGATGACCACATTGGCATGAACCCACCTTGGCACAGAGCAGCTACATCCCTGTCCTGATCCACCTGGAACTGGTGAGAACTGGAAGCTATGAACTACTACCCACAGGTGCTTGTCTCAAGAAGCTGCAAGCCCTTCTCTTGGCTCTGCTTATGGTATTTGATATGTGCCACTGTGCTATCACTGGCATCCATGCTGCAGGTTGTTGACCTTGTTTGTTTTAAGGCATAGACCGAGGTCCTTGGGTCAACCACAGCAAAATGAGAAAAACTTCAGCATCTCTTGACTTCCATGATGTTCCTTCCATCTTTCCTTGGGCAAGTCTGCATTTTGACTATAATAGCCTCACTCATATGACTTTTTAGTAGATAAAGAGACTATTACAGCTGCTAATGGAAGAGGTCAAATGGAGGTGAAATGAAATGGAATTAAAAAAAAAAAAAAAAAAAAAAAAGGAACTGATGTCAGAAAGCCTCCGAACCACTCAGTGGCATAACCACTTCCTAAAACAGGTTTTTAGCTGGGAATTTAATTTCATTTTACTCTATTTTATTTTGATTTTAAAAAGAGAGGCAGGCAGGTAGGAGGACTGTCTTTGTGGCTGAAGATCTGGAATTCAATTTCCAGCCCTGTGATGAACTGCGTTTGTGACCATGTGCAAGCGCATTCTGCCCTCCCTGGGTTTATTGCAGTAGAGCAGTGGTGGGGATGGCTCTGCACAGCCCAGGAGGAGTAATTCTCCCTAACACAGCAAAGTGATACAGGCAACTCTGATTTCTCCTAGTACCCACACCAACTCATCTGAAAACTTTTTCATAGCAGACTGCCACCTCTGCTGCAGAGCATGGCCCTGAGCCATCACTTCCACAAGGAACTCGACCAGATGGTCTCATGTGGTGTGTATGTCCTCAGGTACACAGAGGTAACCCCATTGACTTCCCAAGTACTGCCTGTAAAAGAAGTCAATAGAGTTACCTTGGAAACATAGCACGGGAAAGGAAATTGGACCTTAAAATCAACCTTAATTCTTCCTTTGCCTGGCCAAGCAAAATAATAATAATGGAGAAACATTGCAAAGAAAAAAAAATAATTGTGGTTATTTTGCCGCCTTTGAAACCAACAACAATCAAAGCTGTAAGGTGTAATCTTTTTTCCTGGAATTCCTTGCTTTGTTTGAACTGCCTGTGCCCTCATGGTATCTCTCAGCACTCATATTAGTGCTATATATAGACTGTCTGCTTGGTAGGCAGCAGTAGGGAAAATAAAACAGGCAAGAACTTAAACTCTGTTTGATTTCCTCCAGCGCAGGTGGAATATGGACAATTTTCTGTGGGTGGCCACCATTGCTAAAACCTTCCCGGTGAAAATTACTACCATGGTCTTCATCTGTGTTAGTAACCAAAGCCACCACCAAGCCAGGCAGGGCAGAAGTTAGGGTATGTTTCTTCACTTCTCTTTAAAATGCTTGTGTGTTTCTGTTCTTTCAAACAAAAAGTACATGAGATGTCTTGATTTCTACCATCCAAAGCTGACACTCTGTCAGGTTTCCAAATGTCACCTGCTCTCCATAGGAAGAGAAGTGACACATGCTAAGGTTGGCCCGTTGCATCCCTAGCACAGGTAACACCAAAATTCAGCATTCCTTGTAACAACCCCATGTCCCAGCAGCCAGGAGTGGTTAACTCCTGTTCCAGAATAGCGAATCCAGCCCTCACTTTGTGGCCCCCAGGAAATGAGGACATTTGTATCATGTCCATGCACCACGCTGAGGAGCCATGCCCAATACTGGATCTTCCAGTTCACTTGTTTGTTTTATCCCACTGCTGGGATAAAACACTGGAATGAGTCCACCTACAGGATCACTTGTTTTGACACTGAATATCAAGCCTGCCATATAGAGGTCAGAGAAATTTGTATACCTAAGTCACAGAAATACAGCAGATAATTTTCTTCAGAGAAATTTCCTTAGTAGGTAGGAGGCACTCGAAGCTGGTTACCTCCTGTCCCCCCTTTGCAAGACGGATAAGGAATGTCCTCAACATTAATGACTCACAGATTTTCCCAATGTTTGCTTTCATTTTTCATGATCAGACTTCAAGGTTGCCCAGTTATCAAAATACAACTTTTCAAGTTGGATCCAAACATTTACCAAGATTTCGCTATGATTTAGGAAGGTGAAGAACCAGCCTCCCCAAACCCATGTCCGTACACCAACATGCCAGAAGTATTTAATACTGAGAGCCCAAAACTTCCAATGGGAACTCTGGTGTTTTTTGAGCTGTGTTCTAAAACACGTTCTCATGTCCATGCAACATCCCAGCTTATTGTGGGAGTGAATATTTGTTTTTCAAAGCAATTTAGAAGTGCTGGAGAGGAAACGGCCTCAAAGTCAACCTGGGTTTTCTCCTGCCTTGGCCCTTGTATTGCTGTATGCGACCACAAAGGTAATTTCAGCGTGCCATACCTGGTCTCCTTTTGCCTTTTCATGTTTGTTCATGACACAGGTGCAATGACTATCTCCTCCACTATCTACAGAGCATTATACACAGTAAGAACTGGGTACATCTACAGAATTTAGGAACTAATCCCATGTAGGAAAATATTAGCCAAACATGCTCCAGTTACCCAAACTGAATTCAAAGGGAAAATATTTTTTTTTTAAAAAAGGACCATCAGAAAAGATGGTGCTGTTTTTAAAATTCTGGTGTTGCATCTTCCTGTGCCCATTGCATGTGAAGGAGGTAACTGTCTCTTATCTTCATGCAGTATCTGCTGCTGGATCTTCTGACCTAAACGATTTTCATTCTTACATAACGTACCACATTAACACTCAAGAGAAGGAACCTATTTTATTTCCAGACTCAATAAAACACGGACAATAGGATCATGAGTCCCATCACACAGGTCTCTCAATAGAACCTGACTCTGGCATAAACAGGAGGGGAGAGGGAGACAGCTGTCTCTTACAAAACTTGGAAATTGCAAACGAATTACTTTTCTGTCCCTCATATACTATTAAGTTCACGGCAGTTCCTCCCTCCGTCTTACTCCAACGATTCTCACAGTCTTTTTTCCCACGTACTGCTATAGAGCGAGTCACCAGGTATAAACAACACTTGCTCTTACTCTAAAAATAATTATTTGCAATTTTTAGTTTATAGGTGATGACAGTAATGGAGTACCCAGGGCAAAACCACTGAAACCACACAACTCCCTCAAACCAGTATAAACATACTCTGCCACTTCAAAAGCGATCAAGAGTTCAACCAGCTCCATCCTGGCAGCATCCAAGGTGGACGCGGTGTGAGCTGCCGTCCCGCAGAGCCCAGCTCCTCCAGCAGGAACACTGGCCCAGGCTGCAGGGATGGGGAGTCACACCTGGGGCAGGTTTTATCCAGTGATGCTGACTACACTCCTAGTGTGCTTCTGCAGACGACAGTATACCGCTATCTTCATCTCCTCTGACGGGTATCTTTATAAAGCAGTCACATCCCGACAGTCATGCTGCTTTAACTTTACTGCTCTAGTTAGAGGTATAATGTGGGGAGAGCTTAAAGAGATATACCTGGACAGGCCTGTTTTAATTGTTCCCACTAGACCTGTGCTCTGTGACCTTGGACATCTACAGAGTCATAAATAAGAGCTTTGATTGCTGTTCCCATAGTGACTGGCAGGAGGAACACACTGGAGGGTGGACGAGGACTGCTTCAAGCAGGCAAGCAGCAACTGGAAATGATTAAGTTCAGAAGCTCTGGGGACACTAATGTCACTACAGGCCAGCCAACCTGGAAGATAAACATTGCTGGGCACTGCGAAAATGATTTTTCTATTTGCTTTCCACTGAGAGAGTGAACTAGTCTACAGTACAGGCACTGGGCTTGGCAAACGAGACCGAGAGCTCTTCTGAGGCACATTTACCAGTCCCTGCTGCTGCGGGAGATGTCAAAGCTACTAGCGGGGCCTGTCACGTTTGTGCTGTGCACACTTACTGTTGAGGACCAGGAACAGCAGCCCTTGAGCTCAGCTAGACCCCCAGAGCAGGCACGGCTGATGCACGGAGAACATTCCTGTGTGGAACAACACACGACACACGCGGGAGGCCAAATCATCCACGCAAGGCTGCCAGGGACCTGGGCTGCCGCTCTCCCAGTGACAATGCCAGCGTGGTTACTTCTATAGCCCTCTGCATCGTGCACCGAGGGCTGTCACAGGCTTTGGTGTGGAAATGGCATCCTTTGGCATCCCACTCTGAAAGGGTGAGGACCTGGCGGATGCACGCGGGGAGAGGAACGCAGCTTGGCCTGCGACCCTGACACCCAGCTCTCCCTCCAGCTCTGCTCTGTGAATACAGAACTAGAACTCAAACAGCTCTAAACTCTCCTAGTTCCGTATAAGAAAGGGTAGGGAAAAAGTAGACACACATCCTGGTGGCCCGAGTATATATAAAAGCAGGTCAGGAATATTTCTATTAGCAGAGTGCACAGCAGGAAGAGATGAGCTGTGCTGATGGCAAAGCCGCCCGCGCATTTCCGAGTGACCTGCTCAATGGCACGGCGTGGTGAGCTTGCTGGCTGCCTGTCCACACGCACCTCCATTAACTCCCCGGAGATCAGGGCCTTACACATCACAGAAGAATGGAATTTACACATGGTCAAATCTAGCACCGCCTGTAGATCGCTCAAAGTTATAAACCTGAAAAGCACCCCAGCCTCACCGTCTCCATGAGTACATGAAGGGCAGAAGGGAAACCAGCAGTTCTGGAATAGCTGATCATCCAGGATGAAACAGGAATTATTCAGGCGGAAAGTAAAACTGAATCTACCTGTCTATACAGTTTGGACACTATCCAAAGTCTCCAATTCACATCTGTTAAACTCTCCAGACTTTGGTACTGTGGTAACTTTAACGCCAAAAGAAAACAGACAAGCCAATGGCGGAAGTTGTACAAGGCATCACTTCCCCTTACTACCCACAGCACTTTCACATACACACACAGGTCTGTGAAAAAAACATGGTATTTCTGACATGCTATGAGTCAAGATTACACAGTTGTCTATGAGAAGAAGTTTGGTGGCACCCCACAGGGACACACTGTGCTATTCTCATGCGGTAACTTATCATCCTGGTCTCTTCTCTCTGTTTCTAGCCTTTCACTGAAAGTAGATCCCATCATTTTTCAAGCAGTTGAGTCAGATTTGCAAAGTCTGCACATTCTTATAGTGGCAACAAGCACTTAAAGCATCAGCTGTTTTTGTTCTAAGACTGGTTCCTCTTCTTTTTTTTTTTTTTTTTTTTTTTTTTTTTTTTTTTTAACTAAGTAGAAAATGCCAGAATTGTCCAACATTCCTTTTTTTAAAAATGACCTGGTTGTGACCCCCTGATATTTGTACAGTATGGACCATCAAACCAAGAAAAATCAAGCATTATAAAAAATGAATCTCTCAAATTAGGTGCTCAAATGTCTTAAGTTACTTTCAGAAATATTGACTAATAGTAATTATTGTCTGCTCTGCTTCACTGTTAATCACTCTCTCAGAAAGTGTACTTCTTGAACTGTAGAAAATGACACTTTTAAGAAGAATTTTGCATTTTTTTCTGACTGCAGCAAACCATATGGAGAGTGCCTGACAGGTCCTGATGGATAACACATATACTAGCAGCTTCCCAGAATATTCATCTCTGAAAAGAAGGAAGCTCTGCAGGAGTGGCCTGGATAGCTCCATAAATCAATGCCACACTGTTAATTCCTGACAGCTACTACAAATTCAGGGATGGTCAATTCTAAGGATTGGTCCTACCAAACTCTTGTAATCATTCTTTCAGAAGAGTCATAATCTCCACTTGGGAGCAAGAGAAACATATTAAAGTATTTGGTGGCTCTGTTGAAATTTCAGCCTAGCTCTTAGAAGCTAATAAATAAAAACACAGCCAAAATATTTTTTTTATTTTTTTTCTGCAAATTAAAATCTAAAAAAGCATTTAATTTATTCTGGAATAGCTCAGTCACACTGGCAGGTTAGCCAGTGCTGTAACCTACCATAGCCTGGACAAGGAAAGCCAGACATGAAGGAAATAGTACGCGCTTTGCTTCACTCAGAAACAAAGAACTGGCATCCAGCTAGAGGAAAGCTTCCTCAAAGAGATGATTATGAAACCAGCCCTCACTTTGGTATCGCACAGACATTTTGACATACTGTGTGAGTCAGAGAATCACTTTCAATGCATATCTGAGCACCTTTGCCTGCAGAACTCCCATTGCACTGACACCGCTTCCCCTTTCAAGTCACATCAGTTCACGGGCTATGATGCAACATCATTGAAAATGTGCATGTATTTATTAGAGGTTACAGCATAAAACATGCAGGCACCTTGAAAGATATTTCAGACTGTGACAGCAGGCAGAGTGACTGAATATATATGTCACAGGTTTATGATGAACTCTAAAGTGTCTTCATTTAAGAGGCAGCATCCTTTTTTCTAGGCGTCCTTTATTGCTTGATTTATTCTATCTATCTGTAACTAACCTTTAGACTCATAGATTTAGACTCCTGGTGTGACGTTGCTTGAATGCCACGCACCTCAGAGCTCGGCAAAATGTTCTGACAAAGTCATTGCTTGGTCCTCTCTCACCACTCAGAACAATGCCAATGGATGGGGAGATTAAATGATAACCCACTGCTCAACTGAGAACTCATAAAATCAACATATTTAGTGGGTGTTATAGAAAACTTGTCACATGCTAAGCAGAAAAGAGGAGGGAAGGACTAGGAGAGATTTAGTGTTCCATTTTCCACTCTCTTTAGCTGTATTGCCCTTGATGTTTTCAGCAGCAATTTTTTATTTTTTTTTTTTTTTTTTTTCCAAAGAATTAGGCATGAACCCATTAGGCATGAGGAACTGAGCCTAAGCAGATGACAAATTACTCTCTTCTTGACACATTCAGTTTGATGCCATATAGCAAAACTGGAGCATTTATGGAAGTATGTGGGATACAGACAGGCCAAGTCCCACGCTGAGACAGCCGCCAGATCCCAGGGCTGAATTCGGGACCCGGGCTGTTTCCAGATGCGCAGCTCATGCAGAAATGCATACAGCAGTTTACAAGAAGACCTCATTAACTTGAAGCAAATTGTACAGAAGTGTTCAAGGGACATAATGTGCTGTGTAAGGCCAACATGACCTCATGACTTCATGGGAATTTTTTTTTTTAGTAAAGGCAAAGCATTGCCTAGAGGATTGAGCATATTAATACTAACATCAAAACCGCTTTGGTAATCCCACATTACCAAAGTTTCTGTACTTCAAAAAGTATTAGCGAACGAAGGCAATGCCTGCAGTATGATATACACCCAAAGGTTGGTATTTGGCGAGGAGCAGAAGTGCATTGCCCAAATCTCCTGGCACCGTACGGTTGGGACTGGCTTTTTCCACTGTGCTCCCAGCACAGCTCCTTTGCCCTGCGGGAACAAGAATTGATCATCTGGTACTGAGAGGTTTGGAGGCGTTACATAGAAATGAATAGCAATTACGAAGGACTTAATTTTTTTATCCTAAAAGGCTCTGTCAGAAATGTCATTTGTAATTAATTAGAAGTGTATATACCAGATAAAAGCCTGTTAAAGTCAAGTAGTTTTCAACCCAGGGAACACTGGGTTTCAAACACTGGCTGAAAGCTCAGGACCTTTTCACAAGTTTCTCTGTGCTTTCCAGGTGATCCTTCTGGCAGCACTTGAGTTTCCAAAATGAAATTCTTCAGATTTATAAAAAAACTTCCATCTTTTGACAGAGCTCCTAATCTGATTCTTGTAAGATATCCTGTTTTTCTAGAGAGACTTTTATTGCAACATGAATTTATTACAAACCATTTCACATGCACACATTTTCAATCATACCTTGTGGGTCATAAGAGAGAGAATTTAATTTCAGAAACCTTAGGAAGCAATAATAATCTTTAACCTCTGGCGTTGCACGCGAAGATACTGCATATTTTCTATCAAAATGAACAGCTCTAATAACCTTCCATTAATATCCATTTATATTTATTACTCTTTCATTAAAGCTAAGACACCAAATCCTTAATAAAAAAAAATTAAATTGGCATCTTAGTTTAGTTCTTTCTCTGTCTTTTAAAATGTTAATACTTAAGGAAGTGTGGACAGGACATGACATATTTTATCCCTGACACACAGTTCAGCACTAGCAGCATAAACCCTTTGTGTCTTGCTTTTTGCCCTTATTATATCAAATACAGGCAGATTTTTACTTAGTTCACTGGCAGGGAACATCATCTTACAGCAGCACATCCCCTCATTATCAAACTGTTCTCTAACTCACCAGGAGGCCATTTCCTTTCTGCTCTTTTATGATCCTTGATGGCCTAAGTTTGGGGGTTTTTAGGTTTACTTTCTTGCCTGATTCCCCTGTGCCACTTTACAACATGTCCTCAGCCAGCCTGCCCACAACTGTCCTTAATAACATGAAACCCGGCAAAGAAGGAGAGAATGTGTTTGTCTTTTCATATTGTGAAAAGCAAAGGATAACTCATGAGCCGAGGTCAACTCAACATCAGAGACAGAGCATTGCAGCCCAGTTTCAGCTGGTGAGACAGCTGCCGGGAGGCTCCCAGGAGTCTGACACCCATTTGTGTCAGTCTAAGCTGATGGAAAGCTCCTCTCCTTCTGCAGCTACTGCCCACACCCTGGAAGATTTGCTCCATCTCTCCAGAGAACAGAGTTGTATATTTCTGAACTTGTTTTTCAGGCATTCTTGGCACCACCCACCTGCTTTTTGGCTATTACTGGGTTGAAATCACATTTCTGCATCCTCATTTCCTGCATGGCCCCGAAGCCACATGACACTGTGTGAAACACATGCTTATAAGTTTGGCTTCTTCTATCGAACGTCCTTGTCCAGCTGAAGTCAAACACAGCATTATTTTACTTGCCAGCAAAGACGTGTGTCTGTACTCAGGTGCGTATTTATAGCAGCCACCTCTGCTGATGGATGGAATAGTGGCTGCCACTTTGCCTTTCAAACCAGCAGTGCTCAACCTTTAATATGGTTTGTTTGGCTCCAAAAAACTGCTGGTTTTTTCAGGGAGTCACACCAATGCCAACTCAGCTGGGAACCAGAGCAGGGGACTGGCAACTTCATAAGTGTCAGCAGAATCCGGGAATGAGGCAGTGAAGTCCACAAGCCCTCAGCTTTACTAAGATGGAGAAGAGAAAGAGGAACCACCTGCCAGCTTCTGCCTGCACAAGTAGCTTCTGCATTTCCATTTCTTCCCTTCGTGGGACACGAGCACGCAAAAGGTGCAAGATGGGTCACCGACCATCTCCAGTCCCAACGTTGTTGAGCCGACTCACTGCTGAGCCCTGAGAGCACACGGCAGCAGGCAGCTAATGCTCACACACTGATAATATATTATTATCCTTCTAGAAGAAGTAGAGTCCAGGGGAGCAACTATGGGTTGTGCAGAGGTCCCCAAAGAGGGACACAGGTTTGAGTGGGGAGTCAGACTTAGAAAGGGGTTCTCATCAGCCCCGTGCTGCCTCCGCACAGAGGGACAGAGCCGAGTCCAAACACCATCCAAGAGCAGGGAGTGACATTCCTTTACTATGAAATCAGTGATGCTATTTGATCTGAAATTATTACTATTCCAAACAGCCAGAGGTGCCACAATAACCCACGGAATAAATCTGCACTGCAAAATACACATGAGGAGTAGAGCAGCAGCAGGCACTGCACATTAAAAAGAGAAAATCAATTCATGAGAAAACGACATAGCTGCTCCTGTTTAGCCTAGAGAAAACAACACCATTGCACATAAAACATCAAATCAGAATAAAGATTCTGTAGGCACAGTGAATATTTATGATTTCTCTTAATAAGTATACAAAATACTGCTTTCAAAAGAAAGGATCCCACTATAGTTATGGACACGTTTTTCTCCTCTCTTAAATAGTGTTATGCGACAGCTATTGATTCCTGACTACAGTTGGAAGTACAATTAGTGTATTTGTAGAAGTGTCCTTTTAACCACAGTGGACTTGCATAGCTCAAAGTACCTCGCTCACACTAAATAATAAGTATTATTGCCTTGATACAGCCAAACCCCTTGGCATCAGCAGAAGGAAACAAAACCCCGAGGAACTCCTCACTTGGGCAGGGAAGCGCCTAAATTGTCCTTCCCTATTTTGTACCAGGTTAATGAGAAGTATGTGTTAAACACTTGCTTTTTAAGGAAGCTGGTTCATTAATTGCTGGTGTGCAGCAGGAGAAAGCCCAGCCACAGTTCCCATGCTGGGCTCTGCATGGCTGCGGGTGCAGGAGCTCTGTTTGCCAGAGGGCTCCCAGGCTTGTGCGCAAAGACTCAGCAGGGAGACAGTCCTCCCTTAAAAGTAGGTACCGAGTGCCAAGTAAAGCAAAGATTTTTATTTTACCTGCTCTGCTCTTCACTTTGGGTTTTAGAAATGTGAGACGCAGAGCTGGAGAGAAGTATGAAGGGATAGAGAAATGTACTAAAGAAAACCATGTATTTTTCTACCCAAAAGCAAACATGGTACTCAGTGGATTACATCCCTCTCATTTCTTTAAGATAAGAACAGTGTTCAAAGGAAAATCTTCTCTTCTGAGCTATTCAGTCATTTTGAACATGATTTCATTCGAAATCTCACAGTATTTGCAAAGGATTGGGATCACAGTGATAGGCGGGTAAGGTGCTTTCCTTGCCACCTTTCTGTTTACTTCTGTATTTCATGCTCCTCGGTACAAATAGTTCTATCTTAAGTACAAATGTTATGATAAAACAATAGCTACTGAGCCTCTCACAGGGCATTATAAATGCTGCACCTCAGACCAGCACACCAACCGATTCACGGTGCAGCATCTCCCAACCACCCCACGTAACAGCAGCACCGGCCAGACTCTGCTGCCAGGCAAACACCGTGCCCAGCTTGCACTGAAACAAATGCTGGTTTGCCTGCCCCTCTCTCTGAGTCTCTGTCTGATGATTGCTTTTAGGACACTTAGGCTGCAGTCAGTCAATAACCTGCAGATCCTACTACAGGCAACACCCCAAAAATGGTCCTTAAAGCCTGTAGACCAGGTATTCCCCCCAAGGAGTAAGATTTGTCAGTCCCGAACATGGCAGCCCTCCTTAATCACTATCAAAAAGCAAATGAAAGGCAACATTTTCTATAAACATTTGCATTCTAGAAGCTAAAGAGTATTTTAATCATTTTTGGTTAGACCTTCCAAAAATACCACCTCAGGGAGCAGACTAACCTACCAGACAGATACATCATGTTAGATGTGTCACCACATCCTTTTAATCAGCACATAGTCAATATTCTGTATTGTATGAATAACTAATTAGTTTCACAACTTATTTCCACAGATGTCATTGTGAAATCTATCTGAGGAATGTCATCTGCACTTGAAAGGACAAGCATTGTAATTAAGTATTAAGCCATTTCACCAGTGTGAGTCTGCCATGGAGTGTGAAATGGCTATAATTCACATTTTAAAGACCTTGCATTTATTAGCAACTATTTTCTACTCAAGGTTAGCGGTGTGCTGCACACAGAGTTGAAAAAAGCAAAAAAAGTTCACATTTTTGTTATTGAAACGAATACGTCTGACTGTACAGATTGGTCACACTGATAGGGTTTCTCTCAAGTCCCAGAGGACTTCTGGCTCATACACCTTTGTGAACAGCACCCGAAGGTTAGATGAATACCCTGATTATGGAGCAAGCGACATGCTGCTGTTGAAAGCTAATGGCAATCCCAGGTGCAACACACCTAGGCAGGATACAGATCTTGTATACAAGAAAGATATTCAACCTGAGATAACAGTCAGGATTGATGATTAATACCTCCCAGAAAAAGGCTTTGTTTGCATTAGGAAATCTCTAGAGGAAAATGCAGAGAAAGAATAATGAACCATGCTGCTGTATTTGATTCATGGCCCAGGAAAAGTTAAACCCGTCTCTGTCTGGAGCCATTGCTCCAGTTGCAATTATGCTGCTTAACTATATAACTATATGCAGAAAAGGAGTTTTGTGTATCCTCCCACCAACCTCCAAATAAGAGGGATATTTCCACTGTTCTCTATCCCGTAGGCTGTGCCATTTGGCAGTCATTTCATTTAGAAGTCTGCCCCCTTCCCTCCCTATTCCCACTCCTTTGTTTTCCCTTGAAGTGCCACATAGCTCTGGTGGAACACACACACTCCCACACCCACACGTTCCCGCAGCACAGGGGATATGGGCACACCGGGAAAGAGCCACGGACCCCACTGCAGGCTGCCCAACCACAAATTCCACCTGCTTTGTCTTTTTTCCCCTAGATTAAGCCTATATAATTTTTTTCTTCAGCAATATACTGTGTTCGAAGC
>NW_010110087.1:32226-90414 GCF_000699245.1 Pterocles gutturalis | reverse complement strand
TCAGATACGAACGTCCCTCCAAAGCCTGCTTTCACCGTCCATTAGAGCTCCTTGAAGAGGATCTGCCTGTCCATGGACAGATCCTATTAGCAGCACTGTGAACAGGGCAGGGACGTGATTTATCCAGCTGGAATAAATCAGCAAAGCTCTGTCAATGCCTCTGCAACTTCCCAGGCATGTGCCTCCTGAGTATATGATCCAAATCTGGGCTTCACTTGCTGAAAATGAGGAAGGAAAGGACACCAAGAGCTGAATCTCCCTGTTCTGGTGCTGGGTGTGAAGGAGGTGAAGACCATGAAGAGAAGATTTCCTGAGGTAAGGACAGGCAACAGCAATCCCCCTCTCCTATTCTTTGCAACAGAAATACTTTAACAGATGGAAAGCTCCAGCAATCAACTGCCTTGTTAACTCCAAGGCTTGCATCCAGTGGTATAGAGAGATCTTAATACACTGCCCACAAGAAGCCTATGGGAAAGACTGCCTTTGATTTGGGAGGGCTGGGGCTTGTCTTCTATAATAGATGAACAGGCAGCAGCTTTGAAGGAATGTCAACAGGAGGAAAAACTAAAGCAAAGTGGCCCTGGCTATAAAATCAGTGTGAATTCTGCTCTGAAAAAGTCTCATCCAACAGCAAGCATTTCAGGAAGCCTTAGCTGGCACGGGAAAACTGGTAGATCATGTGTGGTCTCCTAGATTAGAAAACGGAGAGTGATCAAGGACTCGGCAATTCAAAAGAAACTCATCAGAGTCCACTTAAATTAGGTCAAAGTTTAGAAACCATGAACCTGTTCTCTCATTTTAGTTGTATGCTCATACGTACATGTTGACTTTAGTGGAGATAGTCATATAAATCCAACCCATCGGTGTCATATGAAAATAGTTATATTTTATAAAAAACACACATATTCCCGTTTTTACTAATTAGAATCATAGAATCATTAAGGTTGGAAAAGACCTCAAGGATCACCAAGTCCAACCCAACACCACCTAACTCACTAAACCATGTCCCTAAGCACCACATCTACACGTTTCTTGAACACCTCCAGGGATGGTGACTCCACTTGTCACAATGTGGAAAGTAAAGCTCATCCCAAACCAAAGCCTGCTGTTTTTTAAGCTGGTAGGACTACCAAAATCATTGGAATTGCACTGGTAAAAGAGAGAAAATAATTACTTCCCTTATGGTAAACAGATCAGAAAGTAACACCAGCTAGATGTGTGACAGAGCACTGGAACAGGCTGCCCAGAGAGGTTGTGGAGTCTCCTTGTCTGGAGACATTCAAAGCCCGCGTGGAAGCGTTCCTGTGTGATCTGATCTGGGTGTTCCTGCTCCGGCAGGGGGATTGGACTAGATGATCCTTTGAGGTCCCTTCCAATCTCTAACATTCTGTGATTCTGTGAGATACAAGGCTACGTTTGCCATTTCTCCCTTGCTGACACCTCACAGGAATCCCCAAGTGTTTGCTGTAAACTAAACAGTGTTTCAGTACCACACACTAGTCTTTATAAACGACTTCCATTTCTCACCAATTACTTCCTCTTTCATACCATTAATGTTTTGCATTTCCTCTAATTTTTGTTCTCTTAATCTTTATTAATGTAATGGGTTTTAGACACAAACATTATTTGTTTGTACTTACTGAAAATGTCTCTGCTGCCTTGTGAAACACAGCTGAGAGAAACCTTAATTCGCTAAGAATTATTGTTTTGCAAAATGAGTATTATTACATTAGCTGAGCACTGTATTTAAATTGCTTTTTGTTACAATAGGTCTCACTTGGACTATTTGGATAGTTCAGTACTGTACATGGCAAGGTAGAACTGCACTAATAAAATCAAGCTGCAAGTACATTTCATCTACCATTTGGTACTTTCAGTGCTTCATAATTAACTTTGGTCAAAAATTACCCCTTCGAGCCCAAGGGATTAATTCTCCCTTAACTATATTTGTGCATTACAGGAAAAACAGCCATCCCTTGGTTTCCCGGCCTTGGATGAGCGGTTTACTGCATTTTTAACCTGCAATAATCATGGATGAATTACAGGTGTGTACTTGCCCCACATGGAATGAATTTCATGCTGTCTGATTTCTTTTTATTTAACTCTGGAAACAGGAATACCCTAAACAAGGTTTCCTCACTCATCAGGTGCCTCTGCCCAGCATGACCTGGCCGTCAGGGAGTCACCTATACTGGTTTTGAACTCAGGGACCTGTTCCCACCAGAAGCCCAGGATGGATGCTAACACAGAGCACCCGTCCAGCATACATCCTCCCAGCTTCCAGCACTGAGCCGTTTAACAGCATCCTCCTGATAAATTTTCTTATACTGGATCATCCACTTTTTAATCCCCTCCCCTTAAATTATTTTCCTTCTTCCTTACTCATTGGCTAGTCTAGCCCTTATCCCTCGTCTTGGAGGATGTGTCAGTGGCAATGAAAGCGCTGATCTTGTTAGCCTCCTTGGCATATATTTGCCTTTTGGAAGAAGATAAATGAAGGAAGGCAGGTGATCCCTGCCAGTGTCAAGGAGAGGCTCTCAAGACAGGCTCTTCCCAAGTTACCTGGGTGCTACTAAAACAATCTAGTGAGAAAAGGTCACATTGAATTCAACTTTTTATACATAGGCAATCACATTACCATATGTCAAAGACACCAACCTGCATTAAAAAGAGTCAGTGCAGATATGTTTTAAAAAGGGCACTTAGAAAAGAGGACCACACCTTGTCTATTCTCCAGGATGGTGACCAACTTGTAGAGCAGCTGGTTACTAATAAATGAATTAGGCTCTATGAACCAAAGACCATTTGTCAGCTCAACAGGGACAGAAAGAAATGAGAACATGTGCACCATTCACTCAAAGCGTGCCAGTCTTTGTGACACATGGACATGACTGGAGGCCTTTGGGAGATGGGAGGAAAAGAAGGAAAGACATAGAGATGACTGGCATGATGGCGTACTGCCTGTCTTGCAGGAGAAGTCAGTCTGCCTGTTAAGGAGAGGAGGAAGGGAAAGAAGACATACAGATGGTCTGACTCCCAGTGGCGACAGCAGCAGTTGGTCTCCTCTCTTTCCAACAGTGACAGTTGCTGTCACCCTATTTTGAAGTCTCCTAATGAAAAAGTGGGAGGCAGTATGGTACTGAAAAGAGCAAATGGATAAAGCACATAACTAAGCGTAACCATTTGATCTAGAAGAGTGATGGGAGGTTCGTGGCGTCTGGCAAGAGCCTGCAATAGCTGAATGTGCACTTTCCCACCTCAAGAACTTCAGCCTAAGGAGGAAATAAAGTTTGCACTATTTATTACAGAAAAAGGCCTTTTAGAGTCAAGCCAGCTACTGAGTGCATGTTTACAACGCCGCTTTCCTGGCAGTGTATGCAAATCAGGACCCATTGGCTGCCATCTCATTCAGTCCCATTTCACTGCCGCTTCTTTTTAAACAGGCCAAAATGACACCTTATGCACACACATCGCTTTCAAAATAGGAAGGTGCCAAAAAATGGCCCTCCCAGAGTAAGATTATTTCCTCTATGAACTCTGTACTGCACCCAAAAGGCACCATTTTACCTAAGAAGCAGCCAGAGCTCCAACATGTACTGAGAGAGATGGATGGTTCTTGGTTTGGGAAAGAATAGAGCATCTGCTCTTGGGAAACCTTGTTTTCTCAACACAGTGCTACCATTGGCTCTTCTCAGAGTGGTGGAAAATACATTTATTTTTGCCAAGATAAAATTTTCAGAAGCACACAAAATGTTTTAGGACCCTGTGGGACCTTTTTTTTTTTCCCCAATGTAAATCCTATTCAATGATTTCACCTTAAAAACACAAAAAAGAAAAAAAAACCCACCAGATTTTTACAGGATTTTTTTCACCCAGTCCACTAATTTCAAAGAAAGTCAGTTATCTAACAGCTCTCTGCATAGAACAAGTGGAATAACAACATGAATTTAAAGCAGATCAAATATACTGAATCAACCCCTCACATGGATACTGCCATTAATTCATTTCAATTTCATTTAGCTTAATTCTCTTTGGAACAGTAAGGCATACTCAATCAGATTAAGGCCATTTTAATTCACATTTGTCCTCTCTAATATGACACCCTACACTTATTTGGATTAAATTCCCTCACCACGTTTAGAAAACTCCTAAATAACTACAAACTTGGAAACAAGTCTTGCATTTTTCTTGCACTACTGAAAACAGAACCTGGTTTTGTAGGTTATTCAGATGCTATTGGATTTTTAACCATCATCATGATTTTTTTTTTTTCCCTGAAAACATCAGCAAAGATGGGCCATGCCAGAAAGCCTCTGTCACCTGAACCTCACCTACAAATCCACCCACCCACTGACTGCTTTGTTTGCTTGCTCTGCCCAGAGAAACGAAGGGTATGTGTGCTCTGCACCACCGCACCCTGCCCTCCTGCGGCTCCTTCCACCCCAGCAGACCCTGGGGCTGCCCTGGTAGCTGCATGTCAGGCTGAGCAAAGGCCCTGTTTCCTCTTTTTTTAAAGGAAGTATGCCAAAATTGGGAAAACCACAAGCCAGGGTTAAAGCCACTGCATGGAGAAAGAGAACAAAGTTTGATAGATAACAAACTGCATCACACCAGCACTGCACTTGTTGTCTGACGCATGATCCCCAGAGTGGAAAATGGGAACAATTAGAGTGTTTCCAGAGAGAAACTGAAGGATAGCAATAGACCCAAGGGAAAGCAGCCAGGATATTCTTCATCTTCCACGGTGATCTAGCAGGGCCATAACTATCCCTGGTATCAGAGCAGTGAGAGTTAATGAGAGGTCCTCTCCCATCTCAGTGCATCCACAGTAAATCTGCAGCACTTGTGCATAACTTCAGCTCTCTGAAGATTGCCTCATCCCCAGCAGCTTCCAGGAAAGGAGAGTTTGCAACCCTAGACCTAAGGATAAGATGTCCTTCTGGAGATTTTTTTTTCACCTTTTCTCTCTCTCTCATTTTCTAAGGAAGGATAATGAGAGCATTGATGGCAAACCCCTACAGCCTTCTTGGTCAGAAGATATGAGAAGACTTAGTCAATAATTTATTAGGCCATATGATTAGTCTCTTTTCAGTGACTAGTCATCCAAACTAACCTGTAAGGCCACACTTTTTTTTTTTTTAAATAAAGATAATGCCCAGCATTAGCTTGAGGGCAAAGCTGGTTCTCAGGACCTGTGCTGTTTATTCCCCTCCCAATACACTGCTGTCAGCAAGTGGGTTCTCTGCAAGTGTCAGCAGTTACATGCATGCACAGCTAGACCCTGTGTAGGTCAGGGAGGGTTTGCATTTCTGCAAGACAGATAATGCTGGGGAGCCTTATCCTTTTGCCTGCTGCTACTCCCTGTGATTCAGCATAGACTCCAGTACCTCCCTGCACAACCAGAAGATTTCTCTATTTCTTTTAAAAGGCTGAGCCCAGAGTAAGCAGAGCATGTTACAGAGGAGAAACTATGCTCTCATGACCTGTGATTGCCTTTAGCTTGGTCATATCACATAGAAACATGGCAGGTCCCTTCCCTTCCATGGCATCCCCTTGGTGACGCCTTCCAAAGCAAACCCCCAAGCTCTTATGCAAAAGCAGAAATGATGCCCAGCAGTGCGCACAACTCCAACAAGGCACCACTGAGTTACCGTTAAACCATATTCCAAAGTTTACCTTAGTTCCTTGAAGGGGTCTGCCCTGACATTGGGAGTTTCTATAGATTTAGGGAACACTGTGCCTTCTGCTCCTGAAATCACAAAACAAAACAGAAGACAAATTGTAAACATCATAAGCTGTTATCAGGGGAGTGATTGTCAAATCATAGCTAGGTGCAATTTAACCCATCACCTGACCCCATTTCTCTCTTGTGCACATCCCTTCTGTCCCCAGGAAAAGCCAGACCTTGATCACCTGAAATTGATTGCCTTGATTACAACAGGGATTTGCCTGCAAACTGCACTTCTGGCTGTAAAGCTGCTTATGCCCTGACTGTGGGAAGTGTTTGCTGACCCATCTGATGCAGGCAGCTTGGAAAAGATACCCCCCCTTGGTAACCAGGCATCTAATCCAGCTATGCCCCTCACTAATGAACCTGGATGCACATCATTAAATTATTTCTTTTGCTGGGTCTGAGAGATACTCAAAGGAGAAAGACAAATTTTGGGTCAACCCCTGCAAACACCTCTCTGGTCAGGCTATGCTCCTGCCTGGGGAAAAGGAGGGAGGTGTCTCCCCACTGCAGCACAAGCAGGCAGCAGACTGTGCTCGAGTCCCATCCCGGCCACCGGTTTGATGTGTGACCCAGAAGTCATTTAACATCTGCTCATTTCCCCTTTCTCTAGGAGATGGTGGGGAAGGCAGCACTATCCCCATCTGCTGGGTGTTTTTAGGTCATGAGCTGTAAACTGCTAAGTAATATTAACAGTTCTCCTAAGTTTCAGGTCACTGCAGTCCTCTTCTGTGACCACTTGCATAGCCCAGGTTGGGCCATTTCACCCAGCCATCCCTGCATCGGGTCCGTATTGTGCCTGAGCCATGCTGTGTCTCTCTACAAAGATGTGCTCTCCCAGTTTCATTGTTTTAAGCCTAATGCAGCCCACATCATCCTCTGGTAAGTCATTCTGTTCCGCTAACTGTTCTAATGTAAAAATGAGCATCTAATCTGAATTGGTATCACTTCAGCTTTCAGCCACTAGATCTTCTTGTGTCCTCACAGGCCAGCCAGTAGTTGCTGCCTGAACAGAACCTTCTTCTGTAGGAGTTACCGACAGTGAGCCAACCACCCAACCTTCTCTTTGATTCTCTGAAAAGTTACAGCTTTCTGAACCATTCTCTGTGAAGCAGAATTTCTGGACTTCTCATTGCTCTTTTCTGAACCCATTACACTTCTAAAATATTCTGCTGGGACACAGGAGTCCCCATGTGCTGTCACTTATGCTCCATGCTGCAGAACATCCTTGTCTCACTCACACTGAAACTTCCAATTAAAACACAGCTAAGAATGGTATTAACTGCCTTACGCGCAGCAGTGCACTAGAATTCATGTTCACGTTCTCTAACACATAGCTGCCTCCCCAGTGAGCAAGTATGACCGATATTCTTAAAATTAGACCTGCGGTCTTGTGTTCAGACGCACTGTGAACAGCTAGTCATTCATTATCTGTCTTCATCACTGCAACTTCAATGTCAGCATGCAATGGCACCTGTAGCATTTTTTTTATTTCCTTAACTTTTTCGTCAATATAGCTATTGGTGCAAACTACAGATCCTGATGAGACCTTTTACATATACTGTTTTGAGATCTCTCTTAACACGTGCTATTATAATGGTTACCTATGTGCAGTCTGGAAGTCATCAAAAAAATGCTCTGAGATGATGCAAAACATGTTAAAGCTACATCCTTCTGTAACTTCTGAGAAACACCTGTTGCTTCATTAAGACTATGTTTTCTTTGCACTGAAACAAATTATCTAGGCTGTTACACTGTGTTAGAAAAGAAAAATCAGAATGAAAATAAGCACTCTAGCATTTATAAAAAAACCCCTTCTTTTTGACCTAGAAAAAAACAAAGTAATCTCACAGATGATAAAAGCAGTCTAAAGTTTGAAGCTTTATACTTGGGAATTGAAATTGATCCTATAGCACAATACAGATATTTAGCTCTTAACTTTACTATAAGCCTTCATCGTTACAAGTTGTCAGAAGCAGCTGTAACTTGCCAGCCATGAAGGTTATTATTATCAGATCTGTCCCCTCTCAACAATTTCCAAATGATTTAAGTCTCTGCTTATCCACACAATTGCCTTGGTTATTAGCTTTGCAATGAAACTTAGCAAAAGACGCAGCCTGCACATATCTGCATAATAAAACAATCATTTTCAAGGGGAGGAAGATGAGGAAGTGCAGCTGCAGAGGCGCACATAGATATTCCTGTAACCCTTTCCACCCATCTTGCTTAAATTGTGACTTTATGCTGGTAATTTTAATTCATTTTTACACACTTTAAGTCAGCTACTTAAATTATGCAAAGCCCAAAATAATGATATGCAAGTTATCAGAAACCCCTGGAGCATAAGGAGAAACTTTACCATATTTCTAATGACTTGGGGTTTTCCAGGCTTTCATTATTTCATTTAAATGCAGGAAGCAACTTCGGAAACAAAAAGCAGTGAAGACTCTGATGCAGTCATTTCAGGAAGGCTGAAAATAAAGAAGCCTGCTATTCCTCTCATCTGTCTCCTTGTTTTCCTTTCCCTATACACAGTTGTTAAACCTTCTTTTCCTGACTTTTTTATTTCCAGATCCATGGAAGAGTCCCTTTTGCACTGGGAACAGGAATGAGATTTCCAAATCCATTTCTCTCCTTTGATATGCATTAGAAGTGGACGCTACCCGCCTTGATACTTTTTTATTTCCAGATCCATGGAAGAGTCCCTTTTGCACTGGGAACAGGAATGAGATTTCCAAATCCTTCTGTTTCTCTCCTTTGATATGCACTAGAAGTGGACGCTACCTGCCTTGATAAGGCTTCCTGCCTTGACAATATCATTTCTTATTATTCTGTTTTAAGAAGTCAAGCTCTCTCAGAGGGCCCCCTGTCCCTGTCACCGAGCAGGACAGCAGCCACGAGGGGATGCTGAGGGACGAGCACTGAGACATCCCTCCCTTGACTTTGGCTGTCAGCAGCTGAGGGACTCCTTGAGCTGCCCGTGTCATCCAGCCACTGGAGAGACCCTGATAAGCTTTCCTCCCCTCACCTAATTATCATTTTAAGTGTCCCCATTTCTATAGCAGGGGGATCACAGATGAACTAAATACTCTGGAGAAGTATTCAACTACACTGGACATTTGTGTCAAAGTCTGGCTCTTGGCCACTGTGGAAGTCCCCAGCCAGGCTGTGATAGCACCAGTGTTGGACTGTGTTGAAAGTGAAGAGGTTGGGTTGGAGGAAGTGACCTCAGTTAGTGGTTTTACTAAAGGCTTTGGCGAAAAAGAGAAGGAAAGTTTGAGGGAAATGTGCTGTTGACACTGAACTGGGTTATTTTGGCTCTGCAGAGGAGGACTGGAATGTCATGGAGGAAGAAATGTTTGACCTTAGGGAGTGAGGAGAGAGAGAGGGTGAAATTTAAAAATACAAAGTCCAAGGTCATGTGCTTAGAAAGCAGCACAAATTTCTGTTCCATGTTGGACACTCCCTGGATGGAAATACCCCTGGATAAAGGCTGATCGCTACTCATGATCCATGGCAGAGGGACGGGGCCAAAGGGAAGACAAATGTGACATTAAACTGAAAGGCAAGAGGCAAGCCTAACAGGAAAATAAAAAAAAAAATCACACTATTTTAGGAATCACCAGTGAATCCTTGAACGATTATGTAGCCCCCAGCTCATCCCCAGTGAGGAAAGTGTACAGAGAATAAATATTGTCACGACTGCAGGAACATAAAATCTCTACCCTACAAAAGAAGACTGTAAGGACTTGGCTTTTCAGCTTAGCAGCATGATGGCTGAGGAAGGATTTGAATGCTTTATATAAATATATTAGGAGAATAAACAACATGAAGGAGAAAGAACTACTGGCTATAGGCCAATGTTGGCATGAGAGCAAGTGGCAATAAAGTGGTCTCAAATATATTTGGGAAGAAAAATAGGTGTTTTCGAGCCAAAAGAGGAGTAAAAATGGGAACTGCTTTTCAGTTAGAGTAGATGGGACAGACAATCTAAGAGATCTGAGAAATTCATGACTATAAGATGTGGGATATCAAAACCAGAGACAAGATACGCAAGACCAGAAGGTGCCGTCTAGTCTTGCACTCCTCTAGTCTTATTTTCCCTGTCCTCTACCCGAGGAATAATGGGTTTTGGCAAATGGTATTAATACATAGCTCCAACAGTTCAAGACTTAGCTGCTACAATCTCCCTTCACAATCAAAGTGGCTATGCCCCTCTACTCTCTTTACTGAGTATAAAACAGAAGTAAATTAAATTTATTATTGTCCAATGTAGCTTCTGCTTCCCAAATTACTTGTTATTAATAAATTTGCTATCTACCATGAAAAATGCATAATATAAAATTTATATTTCATTGCAAAGTACTGAAAATATTTTTTTTAATCTCATGAAACTCTCTGCTGCTGCTAAGGGTAACTGACCTGCAAACAGCCAAAGACAGTTAAGAGAAAACAATCATATAATTTGTATTTAAACGTACTATACTGTACATCCCTAGGCAAGAAATTATTTTCTCACAGTATTATATCAGAGCGACTTCTATTAAAAGCCATACCTACTGATTCCCTCTTCTGACACTGTGTAATTTACCACCGATAAACGTTCATAAACAGTTTGACTGAAAAATCCATAAAGCCATTTCAGCTTTATTTTAAGTTCCATTTAATGTCCCTCAAAGATGATTTCATCAATGTGTTTCCATTAGCTGGTTCTCTGCCCAATAACTTAATTCCACACAATCAGTCAGGAACTTATAAAGCATATGACAGGATCTACCTAAAGTGTTTTGAATCACCATAAAGATTCACTCAAAGAGTGGTTATTTTTTTCCCTTCTAGTGCATAAGGGCACAAATGTCAAAGACCCCTGTGTAGGCATTCACTTTGTGCAATAACAAAATCAAGAGTCCTATGGCAAGGGAACATTTACAGCTCAATTTCAGGCTTTGGGGTTTTTTTGTTTTTGTCTGTTCTCTTATTTGAGACTCAAGAAAGACTGCATGAGAACAGGTTCGCCAAATAAGAGCTTTCATTTTCTCTGGCAATAGTGGTTTCTTAGAAGCTCACTGCCACATCCAGGAGACAATCCTGTTGCAGTCTGGACCACTGGAGGTCAGTTGCTGGACCTACATCCAGCTTTTGGACCTCCTCTCACCTCCCTCTTCCCATTCTGCACCCACCAGAGGAGCCTCCAGTGCCACTGGTCTGTTGCATCCTCTGAGCAGCTCCAGCTCTTGCAACAGGAGACACTGTCCTCTCTTGCTGCACAGCATGCGCCTGGCACAAGCTGACCTCACTATTTCCAGCATGGCAGCAACAAAAAAAGCCAGCAGGCTGAGCTTTTGGCAATCAGCTTGCTCTATGACATGACTCCAAAACATAGCACAAAACTAGGTTTTTTCATCCCAGTTTCACATTGAAACAAAGCAAAAGCATCATGTTGTGTATGTGCACACTGGTCTGCCAGTCTCCTGTTGAAGAGCACCTTTTGAAGCATTAACCCTCTTCATCCAAATGTGGAGTTGGCTGATCAGTCTCATGAGCTTTGCGAGAAAAAACTGGGAGATGACTAACACCCCACCAAGGCAAAGGCTCTGGTGGGAGCTCACCGCTGGCTGGATGCTAGCAACTCCGTTTGGGGAGGGAGGAGTTCCAATTCTCCCAAGAAGGGAGCAAACCTCAGCTGGAACGTGCATCTCCTGAACCAGCAACAAATCCAACCAGAGGAAAGTGGGCACCAACAGTTCAGCTTTCCAAGCTGCCTCTTGCTTTCCCTATGTGCTGCAAAAGTGCCTGAGCTGCGTGACACTGTCCTGGCACCTTTCCTGGTCCAAAGCCAAGGGCCATCCCTGCTCTGGCCAGAAATGGGCTCCAGCCACAACTGGGCTCCAGCCACAGTGGCAAGATGCTGATCACATACCGCTCCCTCTGCACTAAACTTGCTCTAGGCTTCTACTGCTATCAGCTGGAAGGGGGAGAAGATGCTCAAATGCAATGCGATGAGAGGTATTTTTAGACTAATGATTGATGCTCCGGCTGTCAAGGGTAGGTGGCAATCAGCTGAACAGCACTTGGGGGCAAACAGAACACGAGGGAGAGAAATCAGGTTTCCGCTCAGCTGTGCACCTGGTTAGCTATTCCCCACTTTCCTGCTTTTCTTTCTAGACAACACATTTCTTTACCACTCTCTGTATTCTTTTGGTAATAATTCCAGTCCTGCAGTACACCTTTAGTGTTGCATATCACTGCTTTATAATGAAATTGGGTTCTGTGATTGTGATTTGCTGTGATTTTTTTCTAGAGGCAATGTATACTGTGCTGGTGATCTCCATAAACTACCTCTGTTCCCACTGTTATTGATCAGGACACATTCAGCAATTTGTTCATGAAAACACCATCTGACGAGGTTCTCTCTTCTCTAGGTCTCATCAGGGTAATATGTGACAGTCTCAGACTCTGTGCAAACAGATGTCCAGGAAGCAAATCCAATACAATACAGGTAGAAATGATTTGTGCCTGCTTCTTTTAATTCCTAGCTTTAAAAGCCTTATTCATCCTTAATTTATGTTTTTAAATGGATGAACATAGTAATTGCTGTTGCTCCCCTTGAATCCCATCAAATCTGAAATCAATAAGAGCTCCATTTCAGGGCCCAACAGTAATAGCATGGCTGGGTTAAGCCAGTGCACTGAACAAAAGCCATAAAGCTTCATTCATGCTTCTTTCTAGGATACTATAAAAACAGTTCATTGCAAAGGTCTGTCTGCCTGCCTGCCTTTGTTGTCAAAGTGTTGGGGAGTTTTTCATTTAAAGGCAATCTATGTAATGAGATCATGTGTGGCATCAACAAATGTATTTACAATAAAAATGTAATTTATTTAGAATCTTTTAGGTTTTGGTCTTGGCACTGCAGGCAGATGGGGAGTGAGTCAGCCTTTGGGTGCTGGGCTGTGGCGGACTCCTTGGGAACTCCTTGAGACTCCAGCACCATGAGCTCCAATGGGTGGAGGAGAAGCAGTTATCTGACTCACAGTCCCAAGAGATAAATGGAGCTTGGTTTTAAGCTAGAAAACTTGCAAATAAGATGAACCACAAGCTCTAAGATGTGTATGTGGGCCAGTAGTGATGTGTGTGTCTGTAGACACATGTTGAACCTCGCTTCAGTGGTTGAATGTCTGAGAAATACAAAGGGAGTAACAGAAAAAAGCAGAAGGGCTTGCATCCAAACTGAGAAAAGACATACGAAGAGAGGTTGCTATAGCTTATGTTGACCTCTAGATATTTCCTTCTTGACTAGTTTTGGAGTCCTTCAACACTTTTCCTGGAGCTCAACAATAGCAATGTCATCACTGAATTCCTTTGAAGCTCTCCTTAGCATTCTTGTGCAAAGTTGCAAAGAAACTCAGGAGAGCACCTGAAGTAGGAATACACAGCGGAAATTTATCAAGGAGAATATTATGTGAGCTTCAAACAGATCAGGTTGTGAAGGCTGGGGAAGACACTTAGGAAATAAAATATAAATCTTCCACACTTTTAGACTTGATTTCAGTGTTTGGTAAGTGTACAGTATGTTTCTTTCATAATCCTTGTGACATTTAATCAGTATTAATCTAATAGTGGATGATTCTTCTTTTTCCTTAAACAGGATTAAGGTAACGCAATCTGAACACACATTTCAGCCTGGACTAGAAGCCTATACACTTTACATAAATGCTGTCCTTTTTGCCTGGAATGTACTTTGAAGTAAAAGTAAATACAAAGAAAACTTGTCAAGATATCTCCCTCCTGACACACAGTGTTCTCTCCATCAAAAGACAAGTTTACAATCCGGCTGAGTAGATTTTGAAAAAGGAGAGCAATGTTATTTGCATTTGGCATTAAAAGGAATGGACAACAGTGTCTACATCTATTGCCCTCAAGGCAGCAAAGCAATCAGAAGTATCCATTCAAGAATTGTATGTTTGCTCAAGATCTGGTCATTTTAATCTCTTCCCTTAAGCAATGGGGAAGCAACTTTATTTGGAAGAAAGCATCCAGAAATCTCATCCTAGCCTCTGGGGAAAAAACTCCCACCCAATTCAACCAAAACATTTTTTTCTGTATAGGTTTCTAATTCTTTGTTACTGCTGACTACAGATTAAATCACTTTTTCATACCTGACTTTTACGTTGATAGGGCAATAGCACAATTCCTAATTGAGAGCAAAAAAGAATTTTCTTGTGGCTTTAATCACTGATAGGAAACATCTTTCTTTTCCCCCACTGCTCCTTAATTTTGCTAAACATTTTTTTTTTCCAGCACCATGGCTCTGCAATGAATGCAAAGAAATCTGATGAAACTCTGCTGCCACAACTGAACGCTACAGACAGTGGAGGCTGTTTCCAGTCTTGCTAGTGCCAGTGCTAACACCTGGTATCTTCATTTGTCAGTGTATTTCCCTACTTTCCTCATTTTATTCTCTGTCCCTTTTCCACAGGACCAATGACTACATGACAGCTTGGCAATTGCTCGGGGACTGCACTAATATTACCGCTTAATTACCCACAGGGAGCGTGTAGTGAATATTTGTCGCTGCTTCCTAAAGAAGTTCATACATCTTCAGCAAAAGGTCAAATGCCTGTCCAAGCCTCCTGAGCAGCTTGGTCGTGGCACGCTCGTTCCTCTTGCTGGGAGCACAGAAGGGAGCCCTGGAGCATCTGCTACCTCCGAGTGCCTTGAAGCAGCCCAGCGAGCAGGAGCTCGTTTGCAACTCGATGAACTGGGAAAGGCCTCTAACCCCAGTCTGATGGCACAGCATTTGCTTCCAGGAGCACAACAAGGTACCCCAGTGAGGTACCATGGCCACGATTTGGCAGCATCGAGCCAGCTTTGAGTTGGATGCAACTTGCTCTCCACTGCCTTTGTAAAGGAAAAGGATCATAGTAGGAAAATGTTTCAATTTGCTAAGAAATGAGACTTGTAGCACCATTTCTCCTTTGAAAAAGCTATTTACAGACCTGTAATAAGGACACATTTTTCAGGAAAACATACAAAATGCATAATAGCAAGTTCAAGCTTGGCATTTATCCTCAGGCGTAAAGCTGGAGCAGACTCAATGGTGAGGCCAGAAAGCTCCAGCTCCTCTGGATCAAGCCTGATTTCAACACTTGGCTACGAAACTTGTTCCCTCTGCCACAAACAAATCAGCCAAATGCCACTTTGAAATCATAATGGCTGCTGTAAAGGGCAACGGTGCATGTCCTGACCCATAAATAATAACTTCTGAAGAAGGGTGCATGCAGCAAAGATTGGTGGTAACTCCTGGAAGTTGTTAACTTTCTAGCTTACACCACCCTCTAAAATGACTGGTAGCAGTCAAATAGCTTTGTGGATTATTTTCATGAACTAGAACTACTCTTGCACTCATTAAAGTTGCTCTCCTGTAAATATTGCAGCAAACGTAAGCTAGAAAGGATGGGCCAAGAAGCTACTAAAATTGTAATTTTGTGGAAATGTGAGCAGAGCCCTTTAGCCAGGCTGGCATTGCAACCACAGCTCTGCAGGGATCCTCCTAGATCAAGCTAATAACGACGCTCCCTGAAAATGTTTGTAGATGTGAAGCTTCAGAGACAGCTGGGCCAGCTTACACAGACGTATTAGTTCACCACATTCACATTAAATTGTGTTCTCCTCTTGTCCAAAGTGAAGGACACTGCAAATGCTTTTTCAGCTCTTCCACGGGTAATGAAACCCAGCACTTAGTATTCTGCAAATACAGAGCAGGTATTGTCCCTTTGTCCCCAACAAGAGAAAACCCCTGCCCAAACTCTCCTGTTGAAAAGAGCTTCTTATGAGGCAGTCATATAGTGATCTCTTTGAATATAAGCTTATGCTATGTTGATTTTATTGGTGGTGTTCCTTGACTAAAACCTCTGAAGTCCATAATACGTAGCTCTCATTAATAAAATCCTAGAAATGTGCCTTGGAAATAATTTCTCCAAACTTACTAATAAATTTACAATAACATTTCACCAGCTGATGCCTCTTTTCAGGTGCATTCCCAAGCACCTGGCAAGAAACTAGAACAAAACACGGTCCCAATCTAATATTTCTGCAAGCCTAACCCATGCCCAGTATTTGCATGCCCCACACGGTTTATTGCCCGGAGGGAATGTGCTACAGTGGAAAAAAGCTACAAGGCAGAAATAGAGTTCATGTCTCGTTATTGGAAGGGAGAGCAGGCAAGGGGCTGGAGAGATCAAAGGGACGTTTTAGCTAGCCCAGGTGCTGGGAGGACTGCAGTGAGTGGTGGGTGGGTCACCCGTCTCCTGCAGTCTTTATACTGGGAGATGAAAGGCATCCTACCCCACTCTGAATGCAGCTGTTCTAGTCAGGGTTTGCTAGAGGGAAAGGCCATAGCCAAATGTTTATCATTAGGCTATACTAGAAGAAAAGCTTATGCTATGCTAGTCTAAATGTCCAAGGGACAGGCACATTTTCCAGGGACCCAGAGCAGGAGCAATTTGGGAGCAATCCCTTCTATTACAGAAAAGGGACCTTGTGGTTTTATCATTAATTCTATCTTTATTGCAAAGCAAAATGGCAATCTTAAGAGTGGTTCAAAAGCGTGGTTGATTTGCAGTGGGACAGCATCCAACCCATGCAATCCTACCTCCCACGCTACCCTTCCTCCACCACTCAAAACCAGGGACTGCGAAAGCCTCTAAGCTGCGGGAACGCATCTTCTGCGTCTCTATCTCAGCTCGCTGCAGTGCACGTGGATTCCCATCAATATTATTCTTAAAAAAAAATATGTTAAATCCATCATAAATATTAAACATGAGAGTATACTGGCAAGTTTCCCTGAAAACAAACTTCAAAAAATAATCTCCAAAAAAGATGTCAAGGCCCTTGGGAGAACTGACACTGGCATGTCATCAGATGTTGTCTTATAAAGCTAAATTAAGCGGCTCTAACTCTACTTGGAACAGAGTTTAATTTCTGTAAAAACTCATGCTAATTTAAATTGCTTTAGATTTAATTAAAAATGCTTTTGTATAGAGATAATAATGTTAACTCTGTTAATTAGTATCAAGTGGCATCTAGAGGGCATATTTAAAAACTAATCTGGAGAATAAATAGAGCTAATTAACAGTCAGAATAATGCTTTATGATTGTCTTTTGTTTATAAATGCTATAATGTTCAATATGCTATTAAATGAAATCTGTAATTAATATATATCAAAGTTATTTTTTAATGCTGTTTTAACTAAAGAGTATTTCTTCTGCACCATTTTTCAGACGGTCTGAACACGTTTCACTTCTGGAGGGAGGGAGGAAGGGGGAAGGGGAACCGCTGTACGATGTACCACATACGAATTCAATTAGGACCAGCTCATTCATCTCCCATAACGCGGACCGTATGTGTTTATGAGCCCGCGGGGCACATCCAGCAAGGCATTAGCTTGCATCTATGTGGTGTTTGCTAAAAGGTGCTGCTAACTTTGGCAATGGCCAGCTCAGGGAAGCTTTGCACTTCACCCCACACACAACCTCACGAGCAGCACCACGGTACCGCTTACCAGGCAGAGAAGTGGCACATTTTGCCTTCAAAATCTAAGCCTTGCAAACCAGAATCGTGGTTCTGAGGAATGAGAACGGCTCTGAGGTTTGCTGTAGTATCTCTTAAAAGACTGCCAGGTGCTCAAGCACTCCAGGAACGAAGCTTGTAAAAGAAAGCGGTGCTGACAGTGAGAATGTGTCTCCTCAAGAGTGGAGGGGATGGCTGGGCAACTGCAGGCATTGGCAGATGAGCTTGTAAGAAAAAGGACAGACCAGATTTGGCATAAGGCTCAGTTGCTACATGACTTTTTGTAGGCAAACATGAGCTCCTTCTGAGTCATCTGGACCAATGCAGCTGCTGAGCTCCCAGCTGGCTCTGAGCAAGGCAGAGGGGATTCGTGCTCGCGTCTGGAAAAGGCTGGGTGGATGTTATGGGAGCTGACCATGGCCAAAGGGCTCAGAGGGCTGCCCTTGTCCTCAAACAGAAGTTCCCGTTATCCTGCAATCTCTCCTATGACAACAGGTTTGACCGGATTCACCAAATCAAACAAACTCATTGAAGCACTTAAAATTACATAATGCATGAAAAGCAGAGGGGACTAACTCTGTCCTTTTGTGTCCTTTAGTGGTTAAAAAATCAGAAATAGCCCCCCAAAATACAGTTAAAATAAAAAGCACTTTCACTTGGTAATCTGCACTACCCATGCTGTGCAATTTTTTGAAGCACCATCAAATGAAGCACATGTCCTACTTGTATTTTTTTGGTACATAACTCTGTGTATCCTCCCTTTTCAATGCCTTGCTAATGCTGAAAAATCCTTTAGCTACCCAGAGCAGAGTCCATTTCAAAAAAGGAAAGCACCTCTTTCCTCATGACAGGGCTTCAGCATTACTTTATAGAACAAACTTTCAGAATCAACTTTGAAGCGCGTACAAAGAAAAAAAGTAATTATCATTAACAAGATTAAAAGCTATCCACAAGCCCAGTAACTGCTGCTCTAACCTCTGTGAGATGACTTTCATGCCAGATTGCAGACATACCCTTCCTCCTATAACAAGTACGTGTTCAGCAATAACGAGAACAAGTTGAGATTATTTACATAGCGTAGATAGGTGTCAGCAGACACATTCCGACAGCACCTGAGATCCCAAACACCAGAAAAATGATCAAAGGAATTTGTCTGTGTACTACAAGTTGGACTAGCCTCAAGTGCAGACAAAAACACTGCAAGAAATATGAACATATGGTATAATCCTTCCCAGTATGGCAAGCAGCCATGGCAAACACTTTTGGAGATAAAATTAGATTGAGGAAGCAAAGCTGGAGAGAAACAAAGCCAAGTATGAACTCTGAAAGCATTTCAGTTCAAGGTCACTGAAATACTTGCCACGTAACATCACCAGTGGTATCATTCTACCTTTTATTTTCTGACAGATCTGCATAAGCCAAATAAACCCCAAGAAACACTCAGTTTCAAATAAAAATTAAAGTGCAGTACAGTGGTTAGCAGTATTTTTGATGCTGTTTATTCTGGAGACTAAAACAAGGCAGAAACTCAAAATAACTATCAAAAATAATTGCTGGTTTCTCCAAAGTACAAAGTAAATAAAAAAGCAATATTTTTGTAAGTATGTAACCTGAGAAGTACTTGCAACGTGTAAAGAAAAGTTTCTATAAAATCTCTTGTGTTTTAAGATCTCCAAGAAAACATCTAAAAACTGTTGCTTCTTGACTTCATCCATCCTGCACAAAGACTGTACAGCTAATCAGCTCTGAAGGGTGCAGTGTGAAGGGAGATTTGTGACAGAAGATGGATTGTGATAAATGCTCCTCAGCTCTGTAACACTGCAAGACTTTTGAATGGTCCTTTTGAAAGTTTTAAACTACAAAGATACTGTTAATTCTGTGAAGTTCAACATATAAAACTATAAAACTCACGTAACTTTGTATAGCTGGTGACTGAACTAGTCCAGTACGTACCAGCAGTGACTTGCAAAGAGCTTCACCTGGACTGTCTACAAACAGGAACATGACATCAGGTAATGAAAAACGTGAATGGTTGGATACAAAGTCCCATTCATGATGGTTAGACTCTTAGGCCCTGATTTAAACTTCTTTAGATTACATATAATATCCTAACAAAACGCTACCTAGTATGTAGCAAATAACAGTAAATAAAAACAGTCTAAAATATTCTAAAAAAAAAATCCTCTACATCATTCTAAGCTCCTTCGTTGATCTCTGTGTTTAGGAACTTACTGGAGAACTAAGGAACAATTTGGAGCAAGCAGATGCATCCAAACCAAGCCATTAGAAAACAGGTATCAGTGCATCCACAGAGACCAGCGGTACAGTTATGTGACTACCTGCTAGTAATATCAAGTTACCCAGTCTGGTCCTACCTGAAAACATTTACAAGCAAATCTGAGACTAACCAAAGAGCATGGATTGAACTGGAGAGCCAGAGAATTCAAGTACCCAAGAGGTAATTTCATGGAACTATCAAATACATTTGAAAATTTTACGATTTTCGTAACAGCTTCTTTTTTCTAATTAAAAAAAACACACCACAAAACGGAACTATCAAATACATTTGAAAATTTTACAATTTTTGTAACAGCTTCTTTTTTCTAATTGAAAAAAAACCAAACAACCAAACCCAAACCAAACAGTAAACAACCCCCTCTCCCCAGAGCCAAAATGCATCCCCAGTTTTTATGAGGAACTACCGATGTAAAGCCTAACAGGCAGGACAGCTGGGGAGGCTGATCCCTCACAGGCAAAAGGAGGGCTCGAGCTGACCCCTCTGTAAAGGCAGAGGGGGAAGCGGTGGCACTGGTAAGGCTGGGGTCTCCTTCTGTGCACGGGGCACTCAGCCCACCCACAGCACAGCTGGAGATGGCTCAGAGACACACAATGTGCTCTCACATGTGGCTAAGGAAAGGTCACTAATATAAAGGCCACCAAACTATTCAGAGAATTAACATGGCATCCTGTCTCATGCTGACTTTTTCACTGCGGGTCTCCTCCTTGGTGTTCACTTCAGAATGAAGGGGGAGCTGGTGAAAGCGGTGGGATCAAAACCATGAAGGCTGAGGTTTCTCCACGCACAGGAACTGCGGTGATGGAAGCGTCCCTACAGTGTCCCCTCATGGCCTGCATCCCAGACCCAAGAGATCAAGCTGTTCAGTTCCCAAAGCTAGTTTTAAAGCTACTTCACTGAGCCAGACAGACCACTTCCAGGGGATTTTTCTCTGGAGGAAAATAACATATTGTGCAAGTTAAGAAACCCCTCAGATAGGAACTCTTGGCCATTATCTTCCTGGAGAAGATTCAAAGCAACAAAGACAGCGAAAGGCTTTATCTCCACAAGAAGCTTTCTGCAAGTGTGAAGAAAAGTCAGGCAAAACTATTCTAACGTTTGAAGAGGCGCATATTAAAACAGTGATTTAGTGAATAATCTTTTACCTAAAACTCTCAATCTCTCTGCTCCGACCACCACTTCGTTGTCATCTGCAGAAAACAGCAATTTTCCAGAGAGGGTTTTCACCTCAAATTTTTGGCTGTGTGCTTCCACTGCTTGGGGACCTAGAGGGAAGAAGAGATTTCACACAACCTTTTAGTGAAAAGTAGAAGAAAATCACATAGTAGCTTCATACATTTAACAAACCCATCTGCTGAGATTGGCCAAATAGCTCTGCAGATACAACCTGCATCTGACAGAGAGGTCTGTGCTTTTCAGAGGGTGACCTCTCATTAGAAAAGGGCACTGCTTTCTACCCAAATAACAAGCCCTCAACTATTTCCACTTATATTTTTGTTAATGTTATGTGACACATAAATCACCATTAAACTTGGGATAGCTGGGAAATTTTTACGGAAAGACAGACCCACATGTGAAATAGTAATGCATGTACCCAGCCACGCTTTGAGAGAACTGGTGCAAATCTTTTCTTTTGGACCATTTCAGCTACGTGCAGGCCATGACGAATGGCAGAGTCTCCCACATTTCAGAAAGTTTTTAGACAAGTAAAACTTTCCTTCTTAGCTCTCATTTCAATTCCGCTGCTTCTCCTGCAGTGCTGGGAAGCCTCTGGCAATGCGTTTTGTTGTGGAGCCTGATAAACATCAGCTGCCTGAACAGCAATTCTGTGCAGGTCTGTAACTCAAAAGCTGCAAAGAGCAGACCCCTCAGTTATCTGACCCAGGCTAAACTTCGGAGAAATCACCATCTAACAGCCCTGTGCATCTCAGTCCAAGCCGCAGCCTCCCTGGAATATGCTGCTGCACACGGCAGGTGATAGGAATTCACGTTACTTCTGGCCATCTTCCTGACTAGTCTAATTTCTCAAAAGAGAAGAGAAATTAGAACCAACAGCCAGTATTTTCTTATAGGCAGTTTCTAACTCCATCTATATCCAGCGTTTCCCTGCACAGGTCATCTGTATTAGCATAAGGACACGCAAAGAACCACGTGCATGGTTCAGACTACAGAAAAATGAGGCTATGCCAAGATCCCTGGAAACACTTAAAAATCCAACAGCCATTCAGAGAAAATCCAGTATTTTCAAGCTTTAAGTTTGATTTGTATCTTGCTAATTAACTACCTCCCTACTCATCGCTGCAGCATGCACTGCCCATATGGGACCGTGCCTTTGCTCCGCTCTGAAACCCAAGCTGCTGCCGAACACAGAAACGAGCTCAACAGCCAGAACATCACACTGGGAGATGTCACTATGTCCTCCCAAGCTCTTATGAAATGGAGGTGCTTAAGTGAACCAAATACCCTCTTGAAAATATATGAAGAACCAACAAACTAAAACTAATTCTGAATGTGAGAATCAGGGAGCTTGGGGTTGAATTTATTTCCTTCCTCCAGGCAATTTTCATGTGTGCTGCCTAAATCATTGCTTACTGAAGCTGCATATTTAATTATTTAATACTGTGACTGGAGGCCAAGATGTTGTGTAAGCAAACCAAACAACCCAGTCGCACATAGAAACAACATGTTTATGGATTACTGACTCTGCCACACAGCAATACTTCTCCCGGTCCCTTGAAAAATCTCAATAAGTAAATATCTATCCTATATCATATATATATATTATCTATTAGCATATATAACACATTAGGCTCTTTCAACCCAAATTACACATGCACTCATTCGAAGGCTGCTGTGCGCTGGGGATTTATGAAACACCCATTTCCCCATCAAAAACACTCATGCTTAGGAGCATGAGAGTGTTCTTCATCAGCAGAAGGGCACAGAGAGCTCTAAACTGCAAAATGTTCCAACCCAGACACAGTTAATCAGCAGAGTTCCCACGATCTCAGGCAAGTTAAAAGTGTCTCGGGAAAAGCCTGTGCCTGTGACAACAGAAATATCACCCTGCATATGTTCTTCTTGACCCTGAAGTCATACCACTAACCTTTTTGTCTCCAGATTGGCTTTGAAATGAAAACGATGGTCTGCTTTGTTATCAGAAAGCACCAACCAGCTGTCTCCCCAGCACAGCTTTCATGTCTCTAGCTTTGTTTCTACAAAGTGAAGCGAAGTTTTCATTTGTACTTCACAAGACACCTGGGCTCCCCTCCTGTGTGCTAAAGCCATCACAGCATCCCACAACACTCCTGCTTTCATCCCTCCTTAATTCTTCCATGCAGCCTTTCCCCCTCCTTACCTGTTACAAGGCGAGTAAGGACTTTCGTCTTCTCATTGAGGATGTTCACTGTCACATTTCTGGCAGACTGGAAGTACAGTGGGTTGCCCTGGAACGAGACCACGAGAGCAAGCGCATGAGGTGGGGACGGCTGCCCAAGACCAGCCTGCCTGCAATGCCTGGAGCTTTGCCTGACGTGCTGGGCTGCTGCGAATGGCCCCAGGGCCGGGCACATGGCTGAGGTGCAGGCTACCCTCTAGTAATTTTTATTGTCCAGGATAAAACCATAGCCCATGTATCTGGCTCAGGTAAAGTCCCAGAGACTGGCCTTGTTTCAGGGATAGTTAGCTTTACTGCCAGGGTGAGCCAACCAACCTGTTATTTTCCAATGTGCAGGTGATACGGGACCTGACCTAAGCTTCCCGAATTTCATGGTGTTTGGGAGAGTGGCTGACTGCAGCAATGCCTTTCACAGTCAAATTTGCAATATCACACTCAGCTTCAGAGGACCCCAATGAGTGACTGTGTCTGCGTACCACACGGCCATGTGAGTTAGCCATGCCCAAGGGCTGTGAACGAGAAAACCTTACTAACATGTAGAAAGTGCCTTTGATCTCAAAGTACTTATGAACCATCTGGCATGTACCACCATCACATTCCAGTCTGGCATGCCAGCTTGGGACTGGACCCATCCCATCAGGTCTGGAAATACCCAAGACAAGAAGTCTTCCCCACTCCTCAACTTGACCACACAGATTTCTACCCATTTTTCATTTTTATGCTTTAACTATACCTCTGAGAGAAGAGCTAGAGCAGCTGTTAGCACACAGCAGCCACGCAGCTACCTGGCAGCATCCATCTCAGGTATTTCTCCCACAGAGCAAAGCCAAAGCAAATCCAAAGAGAAAACCATCTGGCTCCTGTGTGCAAAAGCATCCAAGACACCTGGGAACCCATGTTTTCTCCAGGCAGCCCCAGTCCACACAGCTGGTTTCTCAGGGATGATTAGCCACCTACGCCACCAGCACAGGGTGGCCCCAACTTAAATCAGCCAAAAATCTAATGTGCGAGGTGGAAATTCACTGCCAGTATCTCTTTATAATGTCCAAAGCAGGCAGCTGATTAAATTCATCAACTGACTAAGCCATAGGATGGGTAGAGAGGATAAAATAGTAAGAAAATCAGCAAGGAGTTGAAAATTTGATGTCCATGTGCTTCCTCCACTGACATCTTCTTCCAGCATTTCAAAATCTTTCCATTAGGAATGAATAATCAGGATGGGGATAGAGGATCATGCAGGTCAGGCATGTTCTCCCTGCCTCCTGAATTTATAAGGAACATAACTAATATTTGCATAGATGTCATGTTTCTGGATCATGGCAGAAGGAGTAGGTTGTCTGCGTATAAACCGTAAGAGGAGCACAGGAATGCACTCGTGGGAGTCCTGTGGGGGACTGGAGCTCCAAGGAACACTTGTAGTGATGGGTAAACGATTTCTGGCAGTGTTTGCAGAAAACCAATCTCAACAAAAACAGCCCCACATGTGAACAAATATTCACAATAATTACATTTGGTGCCTTAACTATGTGTGCTGCATGCACCCACAGGATCTGCCCTTCAGCAAAAGAGGGGGAAATGAGATTTCTTTGATCAATTATAACTAGACCATTATGGCTACTTTCAGACTATTTACAACTAAATAAAAATAATAAAAAGAAAGAATTTTACTTAATCATTTCCAGACCTTGGACAAGTTTCAGAAGCTCTTGGTGTCTCTGTTTCCTCATGCACTAAATGAGGACAAATCATCCTTTTATACCTCTGTGATGTGTTTGACAGCTTCAGTAATACAGTATCTGAAACTGAAATACGATTAATAAGCTAGAAGTAAGGAGCAGTGGTAATGACTGATAATGATTTTGCTCTTTTTTTATTTGTGTTCTTCTAGAACCTAGGAATTAATGTTGATTACTATTTTATGGTTAATATCACAGAAAAAAAAAAGTTGGCTTCACTTGAATACCCACTTGCTCTGGTATTAATTCTCTGCAGCCCTGATCAGGAACTTAATCTGAACAACCCCAGTGACAGCAGGTTACTGCTACATTTTCATCTCACACTTACAGATGAAGGATATTTTCAAAGACAGGCTATAGCCATAGGTGAGACTATAAACACGCCGCATGAAGAAAGGTTATATTTTTTACTTGCGCTATTTGACTTTTATTTATGGAGATACGCAAGTAGCTAGAGTGTTTTGAAAAGGCCAGGAAACCTTCTAGTTCAAATTCAGGGAGGAAAAATCATTCAATCCTCAGGGCTTTGAAACTCTGCTACTGATCTGCATAACAGAAGATCGCACTACACAAGTACTACAAAAGATAAGCCAAGGGGTTGATATACAAAGAGTCATAGAAAAAGTTGCTCTGAAGATGACTTACAAGACAAGCTAAGAACTGGCATCCACCTACGAAAGACTTAAAATACATAATCAGACCTTGAAACGCTTACCCCAGCACAGTCATCTCATTCACTGATTCAGAGCTCAGATTCACGCAGCCTTCAAAAAACTAAATTTCCCTAATGGAAGAGTTATGTTTTTATTGGTCTGCAGGGAAGGAACATTTCAAGCACTTAATGCAACGCCTGCTCTCATTTCCATAATTCTTCTTCCATTAAGAAATGAAAAAGAGCTGAAAAAATTACTCCCTTTTGCTGAAAATTCTGCAGATTTTTTGCCCATCATCTTCTGTTTACAAAGGTAACAACACTGCCATCTTTTACACACTGAACATTTAAAAAATATTTCCTCTCTTGCAAGCTTGGTGATGATGCTAGCTTCCTTTAATCACGCAGAAAAAAAAATAATTAAAGCATTAAAAAATTCTTAAAACATTAGAAATTGTAACTGAGAAGACAAACCCTTGCTTTTACACTTTCACGCTATCATGATAAAATATTAAGTATTCTGATGCACACGAGCAATTGGAAATCTAGATCAATATGGCATCATCACCAAAATAAAATAATTATACAGCGAAGCAATATTCTCATAAAGTGTCATAACACTCAACAGACCTAGAGTTAGAATATCAGCATGCAATTAATAAGCATGTCTGACTCTAATTATAACACTGTAAGTACGAGGCACTCCACGTTTCTGATGTATATGCAACAATCCAGTTCTGAGTCTTTCCAGATAAATAATATTAAAGAAATAAATACATTTTACTCTTGGGATTGATGCAAAGAAAATGTAATTGAATGGAAAACTGGATTAAGTATTCTTTCAGAATTCAGGTTCACAGAAGTAGGGAAAATAATATTTTTCTCTTCGTCTACCTGTTTCTCTCCAAAAGGTTGAACCCAATTCTTCAGAAAAGCACATTTGAGATAAAATACATCTGATATCACTGATCACACAATAACCCATCATATTTCACTGCCTGCATGCTCTCTGATGTACTGAGAAATCTCTTTCTCTGTCATTTGTTCTTCTTCCTCTCATCACAAACACAACAAGGTTTTCCCGCACCTCTCTTCACAGATGCTGCTCCCAGTCCACATGTTGCCACTGACTTGCTTTTGATGCCCAGACTCAGCTGTTAAGACTTTAGCCTTTTTACAACAACCCTCTATTAACTGCGTGGCCTTAGCAGAGTCCCAGTCCACGTCCACCTTAGCCATCCCATCTCACTGCACTGAACTACAGCTTTTGATTTAACTTCCTACGCAACTTGGCAAATTAAATCAGCAGTCGCCTCCTTTCCAACACTATTTTATGTTATTCTTTCTTTCCAGTGGTTCCTTTGATCATTTGGCTGGAGAAACTGAGGTAGAGACATCAATGGGAGTAGGATGCATTTTTTTTCCCTTCTGCATGTTTTCCTGTTTGCTTCTGATTTATTTCAGGTATTTTCCTGGCAGGACACCGATGGAGGATCCCACCCTGCTGGGCTGCAGCTCCATTTCTGAGGGTAGGTGAGGCTGGGACCTTTTAAGGGCTTAAGGACTCTTTGGGACAGTTATCTACTTCCAGCCCACCATGAATCCACTATTCACCTCTGCAGGAAATCCTGCACAGTAAATACATCATTCTGCCTCCTACTCCATCCCCTCATTACCAGACCCAATGGCTCAACAATAACGCAAATGTTTGTAGGCACACAAAAGAAGTTGCCACAGCTACACAATGTATTAAAATGTCGGACACATGCTGCAGAACAAAGAATGTGAAAAGTACAAAAAAAATCAAAACAGTAGAGCTTGTTTCCTCACTAAGCAGTGAGACATCCAGTAAAACACAGAAGACTTCACAAAAGGTACCGACTGATTGTTTGCTAGGTTAAACACATGGCAAAACAACCCTAACAGCTCACAGTCTGTCTGTCTTTGGCTTGCTTCGGAAGAGTTGCTAAAAACTCCTAGATCAGAGACTAAAACAGAAAAAAGCACTTTGACTGACAGCCCTAATTTGCACCTGAAGCAATCCCAACCAGTGCTGTCTTTAAGGCAATTCAGTACTTTAACAGATGTCCTTAGTCTGCTTTAGGGAATTATTAAAAAATATTTGAAAATCCTTTTGAATTTTAACAGGCAATTTTAAAATAATGCATCACAGTCAGTGTGTTTGTAATGTGGATGGTCAAAAGGAGTAGCTCTGATTTGATCTTTTGGATTCAAAGACTTTACACAGTAGGTGCAAGTGAAGCTTGGGGAAATAATGGAAATGGTGAATTTCCTGGAGGTTTGAAAAAGTAGTAGGAAAAATTAAAATATTAAAGCATAAACCAGGTTGGCAAGGAACAGTCTATGGAGAAGCCACTCAGGGCACCATTTTCCTGCTCAACTGTACCTCTCACTGACATTACCGAAAGCAAACACTGCTGGACTGTCAGAGGGCAAAAGCTCGTTTTTTGTAAAGCAAGCAGCCAGCCCGCTATGAGAGCAAAAGCTCTCCTTCACCTGGCCTGGAGCCACAACCAGCCCTTTCGCTTGCCTGCACCCTCCAGTGCTGTCTTAAGGAGCTGCTGATAGAGGGGAAGTATTCATGTGGGTTATAACAAATATATTCCTTTCCTGAAGTCCAATCAGCCTGGGACACAGCACTGTGTGCAAGCTCATTTTTGCAGTTGTCAGGCATGTCCCAAGACCCGCCGGGAAAGCTGGCTTTTTAACTTTTACTCTGTCATTTTTGGTCAGTTGACAGAGACACGCTTAAATTAGTATCCCTGACCCAGTTTTGCATGTTCCGGTATGACTTACTCATCCTTCAAAGGGAAGCACTAGTAATATTCTCACTGCATGACACTAAACGCAGAGTTTCCTGACAGCAAAGCTCTCCGGAACATGCTGTGAGCACGCAGTCCAACACAACAGCCCTGACCCCACTCCGGCCTGGAGAACAGAAACTCCTCTGGGGAGCGCCTGATGCTGGAAAAGCTCAGAGCTGCTTCCACAAAACAGAGAGTTGGGAGCAAACAATCGGGTAAAAAAACTCCAGAATTGGTAACAGATGCTGCAGAGATCAAGCAACTGGCATGGCCATCACAGCAAACCTCACCAGAACATTGTACAGACGTCGTGCACCTCCTGAAAAACAAACAGACAAAACAGACAGCATCTATCCTTGGCTCTGAAGATGACAAACACGGGAATATCTAGTGAACCCTGTCCCCAAGATTCAGCTTGGAACAGCTGCCTGGCCTTTGTCTATGTCAACAGAAAGCCTAGACTTCAGGCCAGACTTGCAAGCCAACCATAACAGTTTCTGTTTCAGAAGTGAACCCAATAGCTCTTCCTCCTGTTTCTGATCTAACTCGCCACAGCAAGAAGAGGATTTTGCCCAGAAGCCTTCTGGCACAAAAAAATCAGTTATGTGGCTAAAGCCCTAGGTGCTAGATCAAAACCACCCCTTAATATGACTTGAATGTACTTTTTGTTGTTTAATCACTGACTCTCTTTTGATCTTGACTTTGTGTCCTTCAAGCAGCTGAATACGATGTTCGTGTAACAAAATCCCTTTTTTAGTAAAACTTCTGATTTTACAGCGTAGGCTTTTTCTAGCAGAATGAAAGCTAATTGTGAATGGAATCGGTAACAAACAGATAAAAACAAATGTTATAAAATGCCCCAGGTGTTGTACCAGAGACGATCAAATGTGCGCTGTCGACTAACTTCACATCACTGGGGAAGGGATCTCCCTCGTACAAACAGGACTTGAGAAACTGTAACACTCTTAAACAGGAAAGCAGCAGTCCTAGGTTCTCAGCACACTGATCACTATTTCCAGTAAAAATCAACGATGTATTTATTCACTAACCATTTCAATTTACTTGAATTCTCTGCAGAAATACCTAGCTGCAGTAGCTGCTCAGTGGCAGCTCACGCCGATCTGATCCTTGTCTATAGGAGGTGTTGCAGCAGCGGGACTCGGGCTGTCCCAGTTATGGTCAGACTCCAGTGGTGCAAGATCTCCTGCTGAACTGAACACACTGTAGATAGGCACAGGACCACAGGAGACAGGGAGAGAAAGGGAGAGAGCTCTGCTGAGGTTTAAAATATTCTAAATCATCCAACTATATAGCTACTCCACTGCTCGTAACTTTCCCTCCAGACAAGCGTGCAGACCTCTGTTCAAGTGTTTTCATTTTTATGGCCCTACTGGTATGCCTACTACCTGCCTTAAACATCTTTTAAAACTGCTGGTAAATCACACCTTGCTCTCTATAAAAGGCATTTGAAGACAATATTAAAATTATACCAAACTGGCAATTTCAGAGTTACTTTCTCTTATTATCAGCATTACTTGGATCACAGTACAACCAGAAGCAATTAGGATCTCACTCAGTTAGTGAGGTGAACACACGTTAAAGATTACCTGCAGTTAATAATACTCAGAAAGGCACAGCAATATCTTCCAGCAGTTTGATTCTGCACAGACACGGGTCCTGCAACACTCATGGCACCTTTCAGGCATTCTGTCACTGCACTGCATAACACCAAGTTATATATCCTGATATTTTTCTCCAGGAAGGCTAATAACACGGCTATCTCTGAACATTGCTTTGAAATTATAACTTTCCTTTGCTGCATGTCATGGATCGCTTACTTCTTGTATTAGATTATAAATGGCCATGCCAACTTACGTATGCATGTACAGCACAAAACACAAGCAAGATCCCAGCAGAGGCCCCTGGTGTTACTGAAATTCAGCTGCTGCTGCTAATAAGAAGGAGGGAAAACATTTCCATCTGTCTAGATTGGGAAAAAGAATACAGGAGTCTCTGATTCATCTGCATCCGTATGCTGGTACGCAGACAATACTTATGGACACACAGACATATGCGAGGTAGCCAGCAACAGAAATCAAATCAATCACAGATCACAGGATGTGATTTGCCTAATTATGACTAACACCTCACATTTGTTATCTACGCAAAAAGCACTTTGTGAACGAGCAGATGGCATTGCTATGGGATGGCACCATCCTCGACAGTTGCAGATGCAGAGCATTTACACAGCACGCTGAAAAAAATGACACAACACAAGCTGCTTCCTGGGAAAAAAAGATTCAAATTGAACAAGTGTCACCAAACAAAATACACGTACTTATTGATGTTCTGAACTTATCTGATCCAGCCTCTCTCCTCAAATCAAATACACACGCGCAGGCCAGGCAGTGATGCTATCTAGACATCACCAAAATCTCTTAGAGAGAACTGTCACGTGAGCTGCCGAGCACAGAAAAGCGGAGACGCAGACCAACTTGAGTCTAGTTCCAACCCGCAAACAATTTAAATCCACACAAGCAGAATCAATAGGAAGAAGCCCTGCAGAGAAAGCAATTACACTGCAAAAGCAACCATATTACAGCCCGGTTACGGCTAGGAGGCAGGACGCAGAAGGCCATCCTCACTTCTGTGATTACCCAGTAGAGTTCTCTTCAATGCATCTGGCCTGTGAAATGACAAGGTTCAGCCCAGACATGTTCCTGCAATCAAAGTGTTTCTGTTTCTGGGCTTTTTTTTTTCCAGTCCTAAGGCTCTTCTTCACAAGACCTGTCCTTCAGGTTTGCTGTGCTCCATAGGCAAATAGGGGTCTGTGCATCAGGAAACAGGTCTGAAGGGCTCAGTGTGCTCTCCCTTTCAATAGCTTCAGGGGAATAATCATCTCACTGACTGGATCTGCAATTATTTAGTCATTGGAGACTGTGCACTTGCCACTGTAAGACACAAAGAAAGATAATCTGACCATTCCTGGTGATAGAAAATTCAGATTTTCCATTCAAATTCTTGCTTTTATTTGTGGTTCATCTGCATTTTTTTTTTCCGAGCTGCCATAAGCACATACACCGGTGTGACAGGTTTCAAGCAGCTATAAAATGATTGATGAAAACCACACTTTGGCCTTGTTGTGGGAATATTTATTGTTGAAATATACTCAGTTAGCTCTGTATGGGCATGTATGGGAAAATAGGAAGGACTGAAAAGAAAGGCTGGGCCCAAAACCCAACCTCTGACACCAAAGTAATTTGATGTGTTTTAATGAAGATACAGGGTGATGGGGTCACAGAGACATCTGCACAGACTGTTTCTGAATTGCTTTTATCTAACCACTTTCTTTCTTCTGCTGAAATGATCAATGCTCAGCTTTATGGAGGATGCTCTGCTGGTCGACATCACTAGACAGAGGCTTCTCCACAGGAATAAACACGGGGACCACACTCTGACCTGCGGTGCCACAACACTCCACGTGTGAGTTAGTTTCCTCATCCTGGAGAGGAAGAACTGCAAACCTCCATCTGCCTTGGAGAGGCTGAACGTCTAACAGCCATGGCAGCAGTACACTTGAAAAGGTAAAATCACAGATGCAGTCACGCATGTAACATGAAATTGGAATGATCTGGAGGAAAGACGTTAAATGCTGCTGGATGTTGCTACACCAAACACAGGTACCCACAAAGATAGCAGGACAGCAAATGTCTGATCAGTGGGACAGTCGCATGAGCAGGAACAGGGTGCTCTGTGTTGGGATTTGACTGCACCTTGTGGCTGCCATTCAACAGACAGTCTTGATTATCTGCTTCAGGGTGATGAGAGGAGAGGAACGCAGGGTATTGCCATGGTACAGGGCTGATGAGCAAAAATACACCCCTAACCAACACCCCTGGGGAGCTGGGAGTGGTATTTCAAGAGATGTCAGGCTCACAGAAAGAGCAGAAGATGCTTTTTCCATGCCTGGAAGAAGACAGGAATGTTGTTTGGGGACATGGTGCGTAATGGCAAAAGCAGCCAAAGAGATTAGGATGTGTGAAGGTAAAATACAGTGCAGGGAGGCATACAAAAGCCTAGGACCCCCAATTACTCTCTGGGCAAGCAGCAGGTTGGCTCAGCCTGGCCAGCTGTTTCCAGTTTTAAACAAAAGGAGGAACAAAACTGATCAGTGAAGACACCCGACCAGTGGCTCCTACCAGGGAAGAGCGCAGGAAGGGTCCTGCCTGCATGTTCCCGTTTTTTTCTACTTCAGCTAAGCTACGCTTCCCAGAATGCTGCATAATAGATAATGTTGCAGAGAGAAACAAAAAGCCTGCTGCTCTCCCAACTGTGTACCAACATCAAGGTTCATCATTTATAAATAACAGCTGGGATCTTAAGGAAACATATATCACAAAAGTCCGTTTGCAGTAGGAGCTGGGGATTTCAAGAGTATAGCAGCAATACAGATAAAATATTTTGGCTTGAAGCAATGGTAAATATACAATAAAATGTGCTTCTCAACATAGCAGCATTGACAACATACGGTGCCATTGCCCTGACTAGCCTTTACTCCATCTAAGCAGTGAAGGATGTTCTGCAAAAAACTGGAGGGGACAAGCTCTGAACACTCAACCACAGGAAATGTGTTCAGGTTCATCCCATCAACCCACTATCCTACCACCATGGCTCTTTGGAAACCAAGTTATTAAATCAGTTCAGGTTGATCACTTACTCTTGCCCTTTTACAGCAATTAGTGTACTTTTGGATTATTTGGTGATTCACTGTGTGTCTTCACCTGTGTGTACAACACATCAGTGAATCTGCTTAAAGGAAAATACCAGCTGCTCTAAGGTGATGAACAGCTATGCCCACTTTGTACTTCTAACCTGCAAAATATATCTGGAAAAAGAATGACATGAAAAACAATGAGTTCACCCTCTTCCAGATCAACCTTATCAAAAGAAAGAAAACAGCTTTCAGTTAAAGAACCAAAAGCCCAGCTGGAGAGACATGCTTGTTCTGTCAGACAAATGACCTCCCTTCTCCCCTCAATCAACCCGATTGTCTGTAATTTTATTTATTTCTCTGCTTTTAAATATCAATGTCCTACAAAGCTTCTCATTGGAAAAAAATACATCTTATCCTTCAGCAGTGCTGCCTTGGGCTGCAATCCTGTCAGATCACATCCAAGAGGAAGGCTCAGCTTGCATTCGTACTTGGAAAAGAAAACTTTCCAGGCACTGTGAAGAGTGATATGGATGATTCAGTGAACAGCACACTTCTGTCTAAATCAGTGGCCACCCATTCATGGTGCCACTGGCAATCTTTCGCAGCTGCTGCTGGCTTCTTAGCAGAGAAGCAGAACTCAGACATTAACCACTTTTCTTCATTAAATGCCCGATGTCTAAACCAAGAGAGAGACAATGGAATGGTATATTGTTTTGCTTAAGAAGAAAAAGAACTAGAAGCAGAGTATCAAGCTGTAGCTGGAAAGAAAGGATAAAGCCTAGGTCATAAAAGCAATTTTCATTGCCTAGTTTTAGACTAGAAATTAAAAATCCAACAAAATATCCTGCACTGACTAAGATACCATGCAAATCCTGTTGTGCAATTACTCACCATTTTCATAAACAGTGATTTACAAATCAAACTTCAAATAAAACTTTCCCTTGTAGACCATAAAGAAGGACTTTCCAAGGGAAGATGTCTCTCTATCCTTAGAAGGGATGTTTCTGGGGGAAGTGGATGACAGCAGCGCTACCTGGGGAACCTCAGTGGTGAGAAGACAAAAACACGGATGCTTTAGCTCTGCTCCTTTATCCCACCTTTTAAGGCCAGACTGGAAGCAAACCAAAAAAGTTCACTGGACTCAGAATCACAGCAAATCAAGAGGAAATCAATGGACACATGACATTTTATACCAAAAGTCTGCACTAAAAGATGAAAAAAGAAACAAACAAACAAAAAAATGGGCAGAATGGAAACTGTTTTCCTTCACAATTGTCCCCCCCAAGAAGAATAATTTTTTTACCATATCAGCTTTTATTTTAAAATATCTGTCAGCGCTATCAACACACTCCTCTATACTTGGGGCACATGATCTACCCAAAGGAGCACACACAAGGACACAGCACTCCTCACACCAAGCCTCGGCTCCTGTATAGAGATGTTCCAGTCAGGGAAATGTTAACAGCCAAAGAAATCTTACTTTTTCTTTCAAAAGAAGCAACTCGGTTTTCCCAAGAGCCTCAACCAATTTGCCCTAAAAGAACAAGATCAAATTTCCAGTTGTTCTTGTTTTACCCTGCGTTTTTCTTTCTCCAAATCCAACATTTGTCATTTAGAAACAGAACAATCAGATAAACTTTTATTACTGGCATAGCAACTGGTAAATGAAACCTGGAAGGTCTGGCTTTCCATTCCTGTTGCAAATCAAAGAACACGCACACTGAACAGTCTGTAAAACCAGTTGTGTGTGCCTGCTCCTCCTAATGACAGCACAGCTTGTCTTGTCAGGCAACGCCTGCCTTACAAAATACATGACTTTGCTGCTGAAACAGTTTTGATCAGCAGAAGAGTTGCAGAAGTGTTTGCTGTCCTATGGTAAGAAGACACAAAGCTCTCCTCTTGAGGCTTCTCAAAAATATCAGAAAACACATTCTTGTTCTTTATAATTGGATCTTTCTATTTGTCTTTTTGTGTTTCCTTTGTACACTGGTCTCTATCTTCTCTTTATCTGTACTGTATAAAGTTTTATTCCTTTTTCATTTTTAGCATTTAGAATCTTTTTTTAAAATTTATTTTATATTTCAGCCTTTCCAAAGCAGCCAGAATCCTGATTGTCAGCAGCGATGTCTAGACATAGTAAATCCTTAAACTCAAAGCCTTTGCCCTCGACAGAGCGCAATGCAGCAGTACACGATTGCACATCTTTCCCTGGGCAGTTCCAGGTGTTTTGTAAGGCTTATTTCCTTCTGAGGCTACAGCTTGTTAAGATGAAATTTGGATCAATTTTTGGACTGAGAATTCAGGGCTACTCTACGAATGCGTTCAGTCCCACGGGTTGGTTCAGGTCAGCTGTAGTCAAGTACCAGCAGAGCTTCTCTTTTAACAGCAATACCTGTCCAGCAATACCAGTAAGCAACAGGAAACCCATCATCAGTAGGGGTGACTGATGTCTCCACACTCATGAGACCCCCAGTAAACCCCCTGTGCTTTTTAAAAAATTATTATTATAAGATTAAACACAGAAAAATAAGGACAATGTTCAGCTCCTGAAGGTTTACAAGCTTGTAGGAATACTGGGAGGCTGCAATAAATGGGTAATTAGGAAAAATGAGCTTCACAGCAGCTTCCCACTTGATTCATAGAGGTAGCATGCAAGTCTGAGATGTCAAACTGAAGCTGAAATAACAGATGCTAGAACGCAGGGCATGTCCAAGGAAAGCAAGAAACTGCCTGCCAGATTCATTCAGCTCAGCCATTTTTTTTTTCAACTTTAAAATCAATAATTCCACGTCTTTTCCCTTTTGGGGGAATAAACTAAATCAAATGCTTATTCTATTCTTTTAGGTTCTAGTGCCTGCACTCCTGTCTCAAGGCTCGTGACTCAGCCGAAAACACAATGTTAGCTGATTTGCAAAATTTCTGTGGAAATACAGCCCCATCACAAAACTCAGCCCCATTGTCCTCTTCACAGCTGAACTGCAAGCAATTTGTGGGATCACGGTAAAGCTGCAAAGCAAAAGCTTAGAGACCAGAGAGCACCCAGCCCTAACCCAGAGGCTCCCTTTGAGCTGTGATGCACATCACTGGTTTTTATGACCGCAGAGTCCAGCTGCAAACGTTTAAAACAAAGAGGAGAAGGGAATCGGATCAGAACAGCTCCTCTCTCCTTACACAAACAGCTTAAGCAGAGAAATTTCACCTGTCAAAGGGAAAAAGTCAACGGAACTGGGAGATAATTTAGGAAATTCTCCATCTCCTTCCTATTTGGTTTCAGAGCTGTTAATTAATCCGCATCATCTCCATGGCCCAAGCTAGAAGGTGAAAACGACAGACTATCAAGTGGTTATTCAGTTTATGGGTTCAGATACTTCTGCAATGACCACCTCGGGTTTTCTGGACACAAAATCTCCACCAATGTTAGGATAAGAAAGTACAACCCTGTTGTTCCCAGAGTTAGTGCAGAGGTGTACTCATGATGAAAACACAGACAAAGCCTAGGTAGGTAGCCCACTTGGCACAGCTGATTGACTTTAATAGGTGCTGATTACACTGCTCATATTGCATGAAATTAAAAAGCTTACAAATGTTATGAGCCATTACCCTTCCATTTAAGAGAGTTTATGACAAGTTAGCAACATTTAATGAAATCCTTTTCAAAATGCCATAGGCAGCCTCCACGAGACTTTGCTCTGAAATGCAACTCGTGGAGTTATTTCAGAAAGTTTGCTTACTCCAGAGTTTCCTCTCCTGCTCTTCTTTGGGATACTCTGATTTTTCAGCTGGTGGGATACTTCAGCTCCCTGTTGTGCTCTCAGCATGTGGCACACAGCACCAGCTCGTTAGACAGACAACGGGGAACAGACAAAGCAAGATTTAATTCTGGTGTTATGGGAAGCGCTCCTTCAGCCAGCCTACAAAATTTCCTTCAAAATTCAAAGTGGAGAGACTTCTGGCCAATTTTACTATGAAGCTAGAGGGAAATGTTTTCACAGTTGCTGTAAAATTTACTTAAACTTCCACCTTTTCATTACACTGGAAATATCACGGAGTCACTAACTGCCCCCAAAGCACTGGGGCAACCAAGGTTCAGTCTGCAGTAAGCTCTCTGGATTTTATTGCTTAAAAATGAAATTTATTAAGAGGAAAGCATATCAATTTTATAAACCCCACTGGGCGCTCACAGCCTACTGCCATATGTGGACTCAAATCTGCTTTGGATGGCAATAGCAACAGTATCTGTGCATCAGGGCGCTTCTGCCAATATGATGCCTCGTCCACTTCTGTTTGTTTTTACTGCTTGTTCCGCTGACTGCCAGCGCTCCTCTCTGTTGATAGCTGTTGGGCAAGCAAGACTCAAACTGACCAAACTGAGGAGACATTTATAGCAAACGCACACTGACACAGAATCTCTGACAAGGTATTTGGAGCGGTGCCACAGCCAATGCTTAACAAACCCCATAGGGGGAAGATGAGATGGACAGGCAGAAGCTTGCTTTTGTTGGCTGTGCCATCAGGAGCAACCTTGTTCTTTTTTTTTTTTTTTTTTTTTAATTATTGGGCCTTTTAAACAATATTTTAACATCTGCTGCCAAAAATCAACCAAGAAGCAGTAAGCTATGAAGATGCAGTTAGAGGAAGCATCGCCCTTCAGAAGCTGACCTCGGACAGTGTGAGTTTTTTCTGATGAAGCCACAGCAGCAGCTGAACTGCTCCAGAGGCAGGAGGACCAACATCTCTGTGAGCTGACAGAAGCTCTTACAGCCTCATTTGTATACTAACATGCAAAAAACCCCAATTCCTCTCTTCTTTGAAGAGAACCGGTCACTAAGGGAATAGGTAAACGCTGGGAGGAGTAATGGCCAGAGAAGCGGTGGGAGCGCACAGGGACTGCTAAGTGACAGCAGCACGGTGAGACTAACTTCATTTCCACCCTGAGGTGGTTTCGGTGAGCGTGCTGAAATCCTCAAGCACTTTGCTAGACTAAATCATCAGGAACTAATTCAATATCCTTTTATTGGTCTGTAAACTCTGATAAAGGAAGAACAGGAATTATTCTGCCTCCTTTCTCAAAAAATAACATCATTCTTTCATGCTATCTGAGACTTTACTGAAAGCTAGATTTCTGCTGCACCGTTGGAGCATCATACAAAGCTGCAATTCTCTTGCCATCTGCATTGCCTCTCCACACAGGTGAATGTTGCATTTTTATCCAAACTAGTATCTTATCTTGATATAAACATGTATTTATGGCCATGAGGCAGGTATGCCCCATTGTGGACACATGTTGTTTTTTCCAAATACACGGTTTATTGTTTTTCAGTGCGTATTTTTAGCTTTGAGGCTTGTAGACCTGCAGAGCAAATAATACAAAAGAATACATCCATTACAGACCGGCTTCTGTCCTTTAAAATTATACCACTCTTCTTCCAGATCTGAACAGAGTGAGACAAGTACATTGGCAAAATAATTATTTATCACTCTTAAGAGCTGCCTTTAAAATTTCTATCATTCAAATACTGGCTGGGGAAAATGAGAAGTACAGACAAGCACATTTTATGCACTTGCCAGTCTAGCTTTTATGCTGATGAGAACTTGCTAAACACCAGTAAAGGGAACAGCAGTTATTAGCCCTAATTCACAACTGGGAATTTTTTTTAGGCCAAACAGATGCCCTTGCAGAATCCCAGCAAGTGTTAATGACAGGTCCAGTCCTCCTTCCACTGCAGTCACCCGTTATTTTGTACAGCTTCAAATGAGACCAGGGTTGCTCCAAGGCTCTGAGCGAACACACTGCTCTCAGTGAGACACATTGCCACCGGGAGCAGGATAGGGACCTCTAACATCACCCAAAGAAAGGAAAACAAAAAGGGCACTGTACTTCACCTCAGGCTTCTTTCTTTGAGGTTTAGGATTCTTCTTTTAAATTCTTTTTCCAGTTGATTAAAAATTATGGGATGCAGACCTTCACCATGAAACCGCCTAGATACACAGAGATCTCTTTTAAAAGACATTTGAAATCTCCTCAAAATCTGTTCAGTGAATTTTGCCATCACTTGTACCTGTACAACAACAGAATAGCTTGGAGGTCCCCCCGGTAGCAGAGGACAGACAAGAAAGGTCAGTGCTCATGTTTAGATCTGTGTTCCCAGAGCCACCCATCAGCAGGAGAGTCTGCAAGAGCTGAACGGGGGGAACCCTAGCCAAGAGCTTTATGCTGCAAAAAATCTTTGTCAGGCAAATCCATACTCCTTTCTTCAGAAGGATTCAGGGTAAATAATTTTAAACCCAGGTGTAAACATTTGCAAACTGAGGTTTATTTTTTTCTGTCTATGCACTTGAAATGAATGTTGAAAGGGCAAAACCATCCTAATCCTATCATGGCAATGTCTATCTCTGCTTTCTAAAGCTGAGCTTATCATCTCATTTGTTGTCACACAGCTCCTGAGAGAAGTAATTCACTTGATTTTCCTGTATAATCAGAGCACAGGATTTTATTTCTGTTGTTATCGGAATGGAAAATGCTCATTGCCTGGTCTCTGTCTTGCTGCTTTTAACTTACAGACCTGGCTGTGGTAAGCTTCAAAACACCTCAGCTGCACTAAGAAACCTAAGTCTTTGCTTACTGTAAATTTTCAAGCAACCTGCTTATTAGAAGCTCTTCTCAACAAAGGCAGAAAAATTTCCATTATTAAATTTCTATTCAAATTAAGGCAATGAAGACTGAAGACCACAAAACTGTTGCCATTGCTTTCCAGCACCTAAAATCAACAATTTGTGCTGCTGCGTGCAACTTTCAGTCAAAGTTTTTCTGATTTACAAGCAAGCAGATGGTTCACACGATAGTCCGCAATAAATTACAACAGTTAGAAAGACAGCTACATTTTAACAGTGACAATGTGGCTGAGCTACAGATGGGTTTATAGATGACCCTTCCGATTTTTAATAATCTCCGTAATTTATGTGCAACAAAAGAAATGCAAGGATTCCTAATGCACCTTCTTGACTCAGTACAAATCACTTTTATTTACACAGGCAATACTTCATGGTCCAGTTAACTGCTTAATTAAAGGCAGCAAGATGCTCATGTTCCATGCAAGTGGCATGGAAAATACTGTGCAGTGTGCAATATGTTCAGCTGGGAGTTTAAGATGCTCTGATCACTCCTGGAAAAGGGAATGCATTTATCTCATTTCTTGAAAGCAAGACTACAATGCTGCAAACACTGCTACCACCAGTTACTATTTATTAATCTCCAAACAAGCTTTAGGCTCATGCAGTAACAAGGTTATGTTTATTTGCAAGCTCTGATGCTTAGAAATAGGCTCCTAATCCAGGAGGCACGACAAACTTCGTATTGCTGATCTAGGCAGGGGAAACAACAGGAACATAGATTCTCAATATATGAAGAGTGAGGGATTTGGGGGGTCACTGGAATGGGTGAGGGAAAAGTAAAGCGAGCCTGGAGGGTGTCATTCCTGAGACAGGAGGCAGCAGTGATGCAGAAAGAAACTGGCTGGAAGCAGCTTTCAGTAGCCTGTTCGTGTCAGTGATTTTAATGACCACTTCTCTGGCATGGGACTAAACCACTTCGGACCAATCCTTCTACTAACATTTCTGAAGATGCCTTTGTTGGGTTGTCATCCCACAGTACAACAGATTCACTTCTTCTTCATTGTAACGTCAGTTGTAATGAGTTACCTCCTAAAAGGAGCACAGCTAAATAAAACCACTCTGTCCAGAAGGTGATGAAGGGGACAGTACCTACGAGAGCTCTTTACAGCACAAATTACAGGACCTCAGAGGTTCCTACACTGCCAGTCTCTCGGGATGACATTTGAAGGCTTTTCTGCCTCTCTAAACTTTAGTCTTCCCTTCCTGACAAATTAATTTGGAAAAGAAATCCACTTTGAAGTGGAAATCCAAAACTATCTTTAAACCAGAAGACACAGCTCCTAGGAACACAAGTCTGTGTGCACATCTATTTATTACCTTCCTGGGACTTAAGAGATGCAGAGAAGAGGCACCAGTGACAAATTCAGGCTTTCCAGAATGATCACAATTCATGTTTTAGAAATATTTTGGCAGGGATTGCCCAGCTCTGCCCACAGCAGGGCAGCGTGGGAGCAGCACTGCAGAGACACAAAAGGGGGAAAACCCACCCATGGAGGTCACGGGACTGCAGCCACTTACACAAAAAGCAGTTCTCCCCCTGCCATTTCCACGCAGCACCAACACCCTTCATCTGCTACACAGAACAACAGTGAAATTAATTTTTTTTAAATAAAAGTCTTCTATAAACAACAAGTGTCTGAAAGTCTTTTGAACTTCATATAAAATCATTATCTAGTACTGTACACAACTCAGAGGTTGTTTAATTAAACATATGAAAAATATTATATGTCAGTTTATTTCTAGGACGCTCTTTACTGTTATGTGTCATATTGTTTCTGTTACACTTTGCATATTTAAAGCTGCATTATGCAGTTCTGAAAACCCAGAGAAGATGACTATGGAATTAGTATGAATGTTCATCTGTACTGCTGAGTGCTGAGTTTGGTACTTTATTTTAGCAACATTCATCAAGTTCAGGAATTGCTTGTATGCTTCCTTCCAAGAGAATACTGGGTCATACTACGGTTCTTTAAAAAAATATAGTGTTGATTATGTAATAATATTTTTAAGTATTTGGCAACTATCACCCTTTGATTGACTGCAGCTCTTCCATTTGCTTGTAAGAGGTCAGATTCACACATAGCACAAGAAAGCAGAAGCTGACTGAAATCAGTAGGGCTGTCCCTGTTGCTCCCAGCCCAGCAGTAACTCCAGCTTTATCGTGAGCAACCTGAAAGCCAGCACAGGCTATTCCAGTTTAACTCCACTGAGAAATCTAGAGAAATTATACACATGGTTTATACAACTATATAGTTAATACAGTCTCCAGGACTCATCTGCTGAAGCCAGCAGGGATGCTCCAGCTCACTAGGCTGGAGATCAGACCTTCTGGCTTGCAACTAGATCCTTCTCTGGCTAATAACAAAAATCAGCCTGGAGGATGTATAGCAAGGAACACACACACAAGTCTTACCTTCTATTTCTTGTTCCTCGCATTCATTAAACTCTCTATGGTGTAGAAACTAGCATCATAACCTCAAGAGGGGGACACCTTTTGTCCCCCCTGCTGTATTAAAATGTAGATCAATATGATCATATGTAAGTGGTAAACTCCCCAGTAGGAAGAAGGGGTTCTCAGTCCTCTTACTAATCAAATATTACTCCCAGCAACCTAACTAGAGAAAAAAAATGTAAGTAGCAATTTGTCAGTCTATTTATCAAACAGAGTGCTGCACCTTTCCCACACACTTTCCGTTACAAAGTGTATGACACACAAGGTTCTACAGTTCCATTTTAATTCAGGGATGAAAACATTTATAGATATGAACGTTTTCTCATTAACTTTTCTTCCTAAATGATTATGCTTGTTCAAATCAATTCCTAGGCATCTTACAGAGGTTACAACCTTCAATAATTAAATCGAATATTGTATTGGATGTTGCGTTGATTATGCCACAAGTTCCAATTTCTACAAGACCACTGAAATGCTGAGATAAAGGGACATTAACTTTATTTAATTAGCTATCTGCCATTGTTATCACAATGGAAGGTTGGTATCTGACTCAAATTAACACTTTGGATCAGGAAACAAGATAGATGACATCTAAGAAGGATCTTGGAAATTCTCTATAATTGTTTCAGTTATTTTAAAGCCGCTCAGGACAAACAACTGCATTAGAAAGAGCAAAAGTCACTGACAGTCAATGAAATGCTACTATGAAAATGGTATTTCAGTCACACTTGGGTTCTTTCTCATTTTCAGTTGTTAACACCCTTGTCACTTTTGTCAAGCAGTCTCTCTCAGCAGCACTGAATTTTAACTGCACATAATTCTAAAACACAACATGAAACAGAACTGAGCACGTAATATGGGTCTATTGTGCCAGCTAACAACAGATCAGGCCCTTGTGCCAAGGCATCACCTCTCTGCTCTCTGTGGAAAAACAGTAACTCATGAAGCGTGAGCTGGATTGCACAACTGCCTGCCATCCCTCTGCCTTGGAAACAGCAGGTCTCGTGCTCAAGGGTTTTTTATGATTTATCTCAAACGGAGACACAAAGAAAATGTGCAATCTCAGAGGTCCTGGAAGCATTTTAACTACAAACTAAACCCATGTATATCAACCTTGCCCAGAGGATGCAGTATCCAGAGAAGGTACCCAAAGGCCACCCACTGTCTCACTCTTCAACATTACATTTGTATAGAGTTATTTATCCAATAACTACGCCCCTCTGACATGGATTCTTACAGTTAGGGCTACAGAAACATGCTCATTCCTTTCCCAACAACTTACTGGTCTTGACCGGATTTCTTTGGCGTAGAGAGGTTTCAAGAATTCGGAATCTCCTTCAAGCTTTAGACCCTTTTCTGTGATTCTCAGGTTCCCCATTCCATCCTAAAGCACAGACAAAAAGAAACAACAACATTAGTTACAATTACTAAACTCACCATGCTGCCAAAAGCTGATTTTTTTTTTTTTAATAAGAGAACATGCAAAGCACTGGGAGGCACTAGAGAATGCAATTTCTCGTGTTATCCTTTTAGTTCTGTTTCTGTGAAAAAAAAATATTCTATTCAGAATAATCTGCAATGCCCCCCAGTAAACCATGTACACAGATGAAAGATGTTCTTTTAAGCTAGTCATCCCTACTCAAAGAGACAAAGCGATGCTGTGTTAACAGGAAACTACTAACTGTAATATTCACTGGGTGCCTGTATATTAATATACCTTCTCATTCATAGAAAAATCCATACAAAGTGATTAATTCTGCTGAACTCTATATAGAGAATATGTGATTAATTCCACTGAACCGATAAAATCAGGTTTGGCTGTGTAGGAGTATTGCAACAAAGTGTGGTAGGGAACTTGACCCCTGTTATTTGGGGAGATCTCTGGAAAATACGGACTCTTGGGTGGGGTTTCTTTAGGGCTATAAACCCTTAGAGCAAAAAGATGTGGAAACCTGCTGATTAGTTTCAAGTCTCACAGTCTTTCCTGCACTTTCAATATTGTTAAGATGCTCCACAGCTTTACTGGAATATGCATTTATGCAAATCTTTGCTCTGGGAAAAGTAAGGACACAACAGGAATATCTTTATAATAGACTGCTCTCCTATTTTGGTGTAACTCCTGACTTTTCCCTCCCACAATGATCAGCTCAGGATCAGAGCCCTCACTCTGCTCCTTGCACAGCCCCAGAACATCCCAGCAATCTGAACCTCCATATCCAAATGTTTGGGTCTCCTGAGGTGTTCTCTTGCCTTTCAAATAACCACTGCAAAGTCCCAGTGGCCAGGCAATGAAGTGACTGATGTAACTGGGCTTCTCTCCTCATTTGGATTCCACAGTTGCAGCTGTCAGCCCTCACCCTCTCCCCAGCCCTGCTCCAGGCTCCCCCGGGCTCCACCGCTCCCTCTGCTGCGACGGCAAAAATCTTCTTGACAAATGACATGAAGTTTTGGCTGCAGGTCTCCAGCAGATGACCGCAAATAGCCCATTTTCTTTAAAAATTGTTTACTTTTGTGCATCCAAGATGCAATGAAACATCTGACAAACCATAATAGCAAACAAAATGGATGTCAAAATTTTATATAAGTTTTTCTTATGGCTTTTATGCAATACGACAGGTGTACAGATACATTGGCACAGAGCAGAATTGGACCAAACTATATTTCACCTTTAACTTGTGAAAGTCGTAACTTTTACTAAGATGAGAGAAGTAGGTTCATTTAGGCTGTAATTGCTTAGAACAATGTGCGTGTGTAAGGAATACGATGCGGGGAGGGAAGTGCAAAAGTAAACGTACAATCAAAACCACATCAAATGCAAGGTATTATTTCTAAGATTCAGGGCGATTATCACACTCTGCAAGGATTGAGGTGAATTGGGTTTTTTTGCCTGAGAAAAAGATGGTCTGAAGAATACCTTTTAGCATCAATTTGACTGACATCATTAAGATTTGAGACTTACGCTACCAAAAGCTATGTCTCCACATATCTAGATTAAGACTGGAAAATGACTGAGTTGGGTAGTCAAGAACAGGCACAACAATTTTCAAACATACCCCTTAAGGTATCTTTCAACCTTTTTTTTTTTTTTAACATTTCTCCAGGCTAGAGAAGCAGGAGGATGATGCTACGTGATGCCCCAAGGCCTCCAAGATAAGGCAGGATACAATAATCACAAAACCTTCAATAGCTGGAGCTCAGCGTGGGGAGGGCATTGCAATGAGGGACACACATCAGCACCTCCAGCAACAGCATTCATGTTACAGTGGGAGAGACGTTGAAACTAAGGGTCATGCGAGCTACAGGATGACAGAAGTAGTAATTTAGAGGAATTACTGACCTACAAATATGGACATGCCATACTGATTCCACAGCATCTCGTCATGCACTTTAGGGACTTATTGAGAGGGACTGGGCTGCTTCCTCAAGTGCTGCTTGGCACGTCCTTAAACACTGAAGTTCAAATCAAGAGAGCCACCTCAGCACCTAATTTATAGCTGTTCCAGGGATTTTAGAGGAAAGGGGTATGTACGTGGGTGGAAGCCCTAAGAAGATCAAGAAAGGACTGGGAAATCCAGCAAAGCGACATTGATTTGGATATATGTCTTGCATGTTTTCTAATCCAGCTGCAAAAAATACACCGCATCTGTTTACTTCCTCTTTCTCCCATCATGTGTACACCTCCAGCACTGCAAGAGGAATCACTGTCACTGAAGGTGAATGGCCAACCCAAACAGATTTGCATGAACTATTGCCAAAAGGCATGAATTTGGAGGGATAAAAATCAAAGACATAGCATGGCTCAGCAGTGACGTTGGTCACTGGCCAGACCTTCTCCCTTTCCAAGAAGTATCATTCTCAGGGTGTACCCTGCCAAGTGAAGATCGTTTTTGCCAGAGCGTGGTGTCTTAGGAACAAAGGCAGACTCAGGAGCACTCAGTGACAAAATGACCGCTGTCATCACATTTTGAAACGAAAGCTGTAAGCAAACTTTAGAGACGTATGCTGAAAACGCTATTAATTATGGAAGGGAGATGAATAAGAGACGGATCATAAAGTGCCAGTTGCTACACTCCTTGTCCCTGGTGTAAAACAGCATCTTACAAATTCTGGGTTGGTGGTGGCACAGAAGGGTTTCAAACAAAAGGATGAGTGAAAATGAGTGAAATATACAGATCAAAGAGCCGAGATTAAATTTCAATAGCAGGATGCTTTCCAATTTGAGTGAGTAGGAATTGTTACAGCTATCTGCAGACCCTCACATGTTTTACGCTGCTAAAAATAACTCTACAGTTTTTTTCCCAAAAGAGATATTTCAGTAAGGTAACAAGCCCTGAGAGCTTTGACATTGCTACATATACGCAATCCTGACCACTTCCAGGGCTCGCTCCCGAGCTGAAGTGCGGCAATACTTTAGCAGTAACATGGACCAAGGGATAAGGGGACTTGTCAAGTTACCCCTGAAGCTATGGAAAACCAGCAATTTCCATGGCTCACAACTATATTCTATCCTGAGCAATGACACAGATACAGCATTCCACTGTTCTCTTGCGTGTTTCTCTTCCTTGCTCTCCTTCACCCTCTGTCTCCCAAGCATCCCCCATAAGATAATTACATATGAAAAACACACATATGGGACATTTAGCTCAGCTAGCAGGTCCCACACATCCCCAGAGAGGTATCAAGTATATGGGACAATGTACTACAACCAAAACATGAAGAACACGATTGATTTACATCATATAAGCAGAGGTACTCTCTTACAAAACCACTGGGTTGGTGAAAGAGACGCTTCTCCATGTTATTCTTCTCCACCTTCAATCTTCTCAGTCTCCGACCCCCTCTCACCTTTCTCCTCCTGTGGCTGCCAAACCCAACAAAAGCTGCACCCACCGAACATTACCTCCTGGCTTTCCCAGTGTCTGGGATAGGGATACAATGCTCAGCACTGATTCTTACCATGATTAACTCCCTGCTGCTCATGTTTCTCATGATTAAAGATGACAGCTTTTTGTAGCAAGAGTCTGGGTCAGCAGGTCAAAAAACAAGCAAAGGTTGTCACCTGAGTTTAAAGCTAATGAGTATCCTATCCTCTATCACATTAATTTATTATTTCCCATTATAAAAAAAAAATAAGTAGCTTGCAGAATTATATAGCGACCCCAAAATACAGATATAATAGAGAGAAATAATTGTTATGAAAGACTACCTCGCATGTTGTTCTGGATAAAGCATCTTCATCCTCCCTAAATTATATGGTTTAATAACAAATAAATGTCATACTCTGCTACAGAGAATATATATGAAAGTTCCTATGAAATTCCATAGACTGTGACCTATAAAATGTAGCAGAAATCTGGCCAGAGTGACAGAGATCATGAGTTTTTATTAAACACTGTGTCTACGATTGTTATATATCCTTATCTGCCACTCTATTGCTTGTGAATAAGGAAAAAAACCCCAGTATTGATTATTTGATACACTGACATCTGACAATCTTTGTTTCTCCCCTTTTCAGTAGTGGACTCCGCACTGGAGAGTGAACGACTTCATTGCGTCGGCACAAGACAGCTTTGTGGGAGCTTCCAGGAGGCAAGCTCCAAACAGGAGGCACAGAGTTGGGAACTTCCCATTACCACTTGCTTTGAATTATTTGGCTTTTTGGTACAACATAGTGAAAAGTCTCACATCAGTTTTATCATCTACACTCCCTCTCTTTTTATGCAATGCCTTGTAATGGGCAGGCATAAAAATGTACATGCTATTGCTGACTGCTCTGTGCTGAAAGGGGACAGCAACGGTAAAATCCTGAATAACATTGATAGGTCTTTTCCAACCTTAATGATTCTACTATTCTATGAAATTCTAGCGCTGTTTTGTTTCCCTTTTTAACAGTTGTGGGTTTTGGTTTTTTTTTTTTTTTTTTTTTTAATTGTATGGCTGGTAGCTGGGAGATTCAGTTAACGGAATACGAAAAAACAGCCAACCTAACCAGAGACAGAGACACGTAATTGCTGCGGTAAATACCTGGAAGTGGTATTAGCCACATCGATCTGGACTGCTCACACATAGGAACAGGGGTAATTTTCAGTGGCGTCTGCCATCCGTGAGCAGCTTTATTGGATCAGGCTGGGCTCACGCCACAGCCTAACCTAGTCAAGGTGGTGATAACACGTACTCCCTGGAGCCCTTCGTGCCAGGATACTTTGTTCTTTGCAGACAATAAATTCAGCCTCATGCTCCTCTGTGCGTCCTCTGTTCTCTTGGCATTTCTGAACATAGAAGGCAAATTTGCTGTTTACTGAGGTCTTTCGAAGGATTTTAGGGATACCAGTGATGGGGAACACAGAGAACTCCAGTTGCCTGCTGGCCACCACCGGCACCAGTGGGTATTTCCCCACACTTTTTCCTGCCCCTCCATCCCTTTTCAGTTTTCAGGAGAAAAACTGTTGGCAAGGTTTGTCTCTGCACAGCAGGTAAGCATTTACTTTCTTACTAGGAATAAACTGAAGTTATGTTTGGCAATGTCCTGTGGGAGAGAATTATCTTTGGAGACTGCTCATGTCAGATGGCTGAAACACCTGATTATCATTGCTTGTATTATTGATTGCTGTGCTCTGCATCGCTTCCAGATATATGCAAGTTATTACACAGTTCAATACATCCGAAGTTAGGAAAAAAAAACAGCAAATGCAAGTGACCTGCTTTTTTCTTCCCCCACTGGGAAGATTTCTGTGCTGTTCTACTACCTCTGACTTGACATTAAATGTTTCCAGGTTCCACAGATTTAAGGAAGGTCTGTACGGATACACATCGCTGTCAGTTCTTCACAGCCCCAAACACCTACTTGCTTTAATAGGATTTTCCCTCCTTCTCCTCATTTTCTTCAGTCGATTTGTCATCTCAATAAAGACCCCAGCACCCAGCTGTGGATCAGCAGCAATATTTTCCGATGGAAGCCAGGAGAGACTAAACACCCACCAGTAGCACCAACCCAATAAAGTTTAAACTGGTTACACAGCACAGGGAGACAAGGTGTGGCAGCTCCTACTTCTGAGACAACACCTTATTTCAAGACCTCACCTACGGACTCATGTTTGTGTGGACAGCAGAGAAAACCAAGCCACTGTGGTGTTACCCAGCATATATAATTGTATGCATGGATATACGCTTACGCTTTAAATTGCACTGCGAGGTCTCATGTCCACAACTGGCATCATTCTGTCTTTTCTCCTGCCTGCTTCTTGACCTCAGATGTCCCTGTCAAATGCTACTGGTAGTGTTTTCATTTAAAGGTGATGGGCACAGTGTGGGATAGCTGAGCTGAGACACTGGTGGGTGCGGGAGGGTGACCCCAAGCATCCTGCATCACTGTGAGACAGCGTACATGCTCTCTCCAGGGAAAAGGATCGAGACACAGATGAAGCACAGCTAAAATCCTGGCGGTGAATTGGTGCACTAAAACAACATTATAAATTGCAAGACTGGCAAGCAGCTAACTCGCAGAAGGCTCCCTCCAGAAGCTCATGACAGGCTGTGGGAAGACACCTCTATATAATCTCTGGCGCGGCAGTAATCAGTCACAGGGAGACATGGACCAGCTGTGGGAGTCACCCACTGGAAAATGACCTCTAGAAGCTGCTGTTAAAGTTGGAGACACTTTTGCTTCCTTCTAGAGGTGTGAAGTCATCTGTGATAGCTACAGAGAAGTCAGGTGGCTGGTAACTTACCAAGGAATTATGTACAAATGGAGGAAATTGCCTGCAGACCATTATGGTCAATGTAAAATTCAGCCCAAACCACGCCTATGCAAAGCTCAGAGCCCTTCTTTTCCAGTGGGAACTCTGGGTTTTGTAGAGAGAGAGGCAGATAATGAGAAGAGGGGATACGACAAGGAGAGCACAAGAACCAGGAGGACATCTCACAGTTATGGCAATGAGCTGAGACGCAGAAAATCTTGACTTCGTTCCCATCAGACCCACGTGCCGCAGTGGCACTGGGGATGTCTTCCATATGCACGTTCCCATAGCACCTTTCCCCTCTATCAGTTCCTTCCACATTGACCAAGTCCTCACTGGAGCCAATATCATTTATTACGAAGATTACTATGCAGCTGTCATTGAAGGCAAAATAAACTTACACACTGACTTCATTGGAAGCTAAGAGAAAGGTCCTAAGAAGCAGGAAGAACAGGATCAAACGTGGGTTTCCAATTACTGTTTCAAGTAAGTTACAACTGACCAAAGCAACTAAATCCTGTTCCTTGAAACAGTTCCAAACCAGTGCTGGAATAATTGCTAAACAAATCGTTCAGCCAGAGCCTAAAGAAAGCTCAGCTCAGGATTTACTGCATATTGCTGGCACTACTTTGGGCAGGTGGTATTTCTTTTCAAAGCAAACTGCTAGTGAGTTTATTCAAAGTATGACCACGTGTGGCACAACAAAACCAGGACTTCTGTGAAAAAAGCTACTCCATTTGAGAGCATATTTTGGCAGTGAAAAATATTAGAAAACCTTTTGGGGAAATTATTATGAATGCCAATATTGTTACTACAACACAACCATCATACAGAGATTTCCTCTCCTGGGTAATAATTTCCCTTCCCATTGGTACAGTAGGGAAGAGATCAAAATCTGCCTTTCATGCCTCCCAGCTCCCTGTTATGGAGCACTTTGGCACTGAAGCATTATAAAATGAGCCATGTTCTCTTGAGAGTTTTTCCGCTTTTTTGCTCCAACACCAATAGTAAGGTTTCACATCTTATAATCAACATATATTCCAAATGTGTCCCTTGAATTCTCCATCTTTTTTAGTCTAGCTCATTACCATAACTATGCTAACTAGAAGGCAAAAGTCCCATCCTGCAGAAATTTGTGCTCACTCAGAAGTGGAAAAAAGATTCTTATACTCGTAAGAACAAGTACTCTTCTAATGCAGCAATTTAATAATAAAATCAGCACATAAATTCCCTGTACAGTTCAAGGGGTTGCAGAAATGGGTTTTATAAATTACGACCTAATGCTCCTGAATTATGATAGTCTGTCAGTCACCGAATGAAGGATAGAATAAACACTTCTTTTTTTCTAAACTATAAAGATCACGGACACAACATCCTCTGTGCCATCCCTCCTCAAAGCTACACCAAGGCTGAATCGAACTCACTCATCTTTATATTGTTGGTAGCAGTTTCCAGGGAGAAGAAACACTTTTTTTTTTTTTCCTTTCTCTATCTTAGTGGATCCCTTTTATGTTCTGTACTTACACTGTGCAGTAAGATTTTTCTGACTAATCTGGTATTTAGCAATCCCCCCGACCAGCAATGAAGCTGGCAGATTAAGGGCTGACAGTATGAAAAGGAAAGTACGGGGTCTCACGTGGTGTTTCCAAAGGTGAGCTCTTCAAAATGGGGCCAACTACTGGGTCATTTTTGTCTGATGTGAACATGCCAAAACAACTCAGGGGCACTAATTAGAACATAATACCAGGTCTGTTCAAAGAAGTAAGGTTCATACGCTCTCTAGTTTCAAACTCTTGTTCAAGATCCACGCCAACACTCAAGATACCAAGCAGAGGTGGAGAGAGACCCAGCAGGGCAGAGGCCACTCTCACAAGTCCCATCTTTAAGGCACATTTGAGGACTCCATCTCAGCAGCCTGATTTACAGCCTACAGGAATACTCAGAGGAGGCACCTGTTGCACTGACTGGCAAAAACCACCCCACCTGCGTTATATACTCACTGCTATGGCAACACCAGCCTCCAACAGCAGGATAATCACAATGTGAACCCTTATTTTCAGTTGCTTCATTTACTCTTCTCTACTATTATCTCCTCTATTTCCAAAAGCCAGGAGAAAACAGGGTGCATGGGGAGGAATATTTTCAATGCACTTCAATTAATGCCTTCTGAGCCTGGATTCAGCTAATATTAGGAATTTAACTGAGGAACTTGCATTTGGAAGATAATCACCCTGTGCTACCTCTGCAGTCAAGGGGGAGAAAAGGGCAATGGAGTCCACCCAGCACCCAAACCACTCCCTGGAAATGCTTTTTCCCAGCTGCCGTGGAGTGCCTCCAGGGTGACTTAGGCATCTTCTCTGGATGCCTACAGATAACTGGGAGAAACCTAGACCTTACTAGTATGCAACGGGATTAAAACAGAAAATAAATGGGTAGCTAGGCAAAACAATAAACAGATATAATGAAATGAAATACACTTCAAAATGTGATTCCAACTACACTGAGGTAGGGTTGCTTCAGGGATTATTTTAAAGATTTTTTTTTTTTTAATATGAAGTCTGACTTTCAATAAGAGATAGGAGATTGGGCACACTCAATTTATTTGCACACGTAGGTAAAAAGAAATTTGCTTTAAAACCAAATTCACCGTGTTAAGAAGAATCCATAGTCCCCTTGTTAAGAAGCTGCCCTCATGGCTAAGGAACCACCACTGAATTTTTATAGCTGTATTTGTCACAAAAATATATGATTTAGCTCTTCCACTATCAGAATATACTGAAAAATAATTTAAAGTGTCTTCCAGACTTATCTACAGTGTGTATATGACATTGTTGTTAGCAAGGGAGGCTCTGGGGACAGCAAAGAAATGAGAGAACTGAAAGCGTTGCTCCCAAAGAGGCTGAAATAAGTATATCGCTTCTATTGCTTTTTGAACAATTGCCAGCAAATAAGTATTCATAGAGAAAAATATATGTGTATGTTTAGGGCCCCTCACCACTGCAAATGGTGGGCAAAGAATGAGATCAGATCTGTGGAGCGCATCTACTGATTTCAAACAGCTCCACCAATTTACACCCACCTGGTACCTGTCTCTGGAGCGCAGCGGTGGGAAACGGAGAACGCCTGCGGCTGGCAGGCTGAGGGACAGTCATTTCGGCAGCCACAACAGGCCACAGCACAGGGAGGAAACCCTGGCACACCCCCCCCGTGCCTTGTTGGGTGGATGGATGAACAGCCAAAAGCAGCCAAGCCACCACGGCTTGTCCTAACACTCCGTGATGGGCTGCGACTGCCCAGGGGGGCCAGAAGATAAGCAGCAGTTTAATTACTGATCATCATCTACTCCTCCCCAACCTCCCAGCCCCAAAGTATTCAGCATCAGAACTAACTTACGGCCATCTAGCACACCTAGTAAATGTTCTCCCATCTGTGCATGGCACACGCCATACTGCGTGCTTGCTCACACACGTGAACATCTTCTTAGGGGAAACTGAGGCACAAAGTCAGGCATCCACCCGCAGCCACACGAGAAAGCTGCATTACAGGAGGAGCTCCCAAGGTTTCTCTCCAGCACCTTGTTGTGTCACAGCACTGCAGCTAAGAAACTATATATATAAACTGCTCCTAAGAAACAACAGGTTAATTTTAGCAACTTTCAAATGCCAACAATTCAGACATCAGATACTCTCTCTTCTCCCCGCGGTTTGCATTCCTCTGCCTCCTTGCCAGAAGATGCATTATGCTTAATGTCCCCTTGTCTTCACTGTCTTCTTCACAACTTTTTAGTGCACATTCAAAAGCATGCACTAGAATAAAAATAATGTTCATTCCACAGCGAGGGAACTAGGAGTTTGCCAGTCATCAACCCAAGCCCAGAAGCATCTTGCAAGACAGCGCCTCCCGACATAATCTCCAAAATTATCATTATGGTGGTTTATACTTCTTGAGCTGCAAAGTAACTGGAAAACATTGAGATAATTTTCCTGCTGTTTACTTTTTGAGGAAAATACAAGCAAAATAGCTTTTTTTCCTATCCAGAACCCATGCGTGGGATGTTTTTAATTTCAAATTACTTATTGAGTGGGTGCTCACTGAGTCACAGGGGACTTGTGCCAGATGCCAAGAGATTCTCTTGGAAGTCAGGAGTACAATATTGTGTGCGTGAAAATCAGGCGGTTATGAGAAATAGCCAAGAATCATGCAAAAATATATAACTGGCATCAGCAAACTACAGCAGAGCAAGACACAGTGCCTTTTTTTAAATACTTTTTTTTAAACAGAGAGTCTTTAAAGGCACAGGAAAGTGATTGCTCCTACTGTGCTTTGGCCTTTAGAAAATATAGCTCTGTGTGCCACTTCATTACAGATATATGCCTTATTTGGGGATATTAGCATTTCTTCCTTCTTCTGCTCCTTTCTAAAACATGACACCAGCAGGAACAAATTAAGGGATTCACAACCTGCATATTTATTTATGTATTTATCTGCTGTGCATCACATCACTTCAACTTTTTTTTTTTTTTTTTTAACCAGCACCAAGATAATCTAAAATAATGAAAACTGTTAAAAAAAATACTAAATGTCTCAGACCTGGATTTCCTTTATTGTGGACCAATTTTGAACCTTCTGCCAGGCCACGTGCATTTGGGAGGTGAGCTGCTCCTGTGCAGTTTTGCAGCAACAACAGCACAAGTAAGAAGTGATGTCTGCTCTCTCTACCCTGGCAGAATAAGCAAGGGCGAGCAGAGTGTGTGATGCCATCAATTTAAACACGCTATATTCTCCAGTGGGTGTCTGCAAGGTTTGGCAGAAGCCCCTGGTTATGCTCCCTCGGAACTTTTCAAACAAAATAAACAAACAGGCCGCAGGAGGAGGACGCAGCCCTCGCCGGGAGCAGCTGCCCGGTCCCATGGGGCAGCCCTGACCGGCGCTGGGCACACGTGGGTGCAGAGCACAGCACATGGGAAGATGGTACACGGGATCAGGCTACACTAAAATAACGTTAAAATAATGAACTCAAATGTTCTTGACCAGCGAGTGCTGCTGGTTAGAAGCACACCGGTCTGCTCCTCCCCACAGCCCTTTGCAGGCAGTCGGGAACCCATCAGGGTCCAGACAGGACTCCAAGGGCAACCGAGACTTCTCTTACAGCTTTGTGGTAATTTTGGAAGTCTGTGCTTGTTACTGCCTGGGTAAGATTTTTCTTTCCAAAAGAAGAACAGCCAGGGGATAATGACACATAATCGCTAACCGCTGCACTTGGTTAGGGACCAAAACTGCTCGAGAAGGAATTTTTATCCCTTAAAAGAACACAAAGCATTGAGTAAAAAATGCCGAGGCAAACATTTGTATTTCCCTTTGGCTGAGCATCCAGAGCCTGTCTGCAGACCGCCTGAAGCCACAAGATTTCTTTCCCTCTGCACTGAGGCTGCACATCAGCAGCTCTGCCTGGGACACGGCTGTGACAGCGGGCAGGAGCTCTGCATCCCTGCTACCTCCTCCCCTTCCCATCCACCTAAATCCTAAAGAAGATTTCTCTCTCGTTTTGGCTTTCATCACTGACCTACCTGACAACTTTAATGAATTTAATCTCAGAACACTCAGGGATATAGGGCAAAAAAATATTTTTCCCAGGCTACAAATAAAGAATGTAGTTCCAGGGAGCTTAAATGGCTCAACGGGACATTTTGGTAACTGGTGGAAATCTAGACCCTTATGATAAATTTGAGATATTAATGTAAGAATAAAGTCACACTGCCAGAAGCAATATCTTATTGACAAAACTGCTAGAAAGTTGCAAAGGTAATAAAGAAGGAATTGAGATGGATTACTGGTGATACACTTCTGAATGTGTTATTCAACGCCAGCTGTCAGAGACCTTGCTTATATACTTGGGGAAAATACTGTACCCATGAATATCTTTCTGAATGGAACTATTAATGAAAGTAAGTATACTAAGTGTGGCCAGTGACTGTGTTATCGAGACAGAGATATTAACACAAGTGTTATAGTTTATTATTCTAATTAGTTATTTCAAGTCCTTGTTGACACTATAACAAATGTATAGTTTATAGCTATAACTATGGCTGTGTAGCATGGCTATTTTCTCACTCGACACTTATTAAAAAAATCTATTTTTTTTGTTCAGTTATTGGTGGGGCCTTAAAGACTTAATCAGTGCAATACACTGTATATTTCTAGGAAATCCTCAAAAAATATCTAAAATTCCTAACATGCAGAATGGGACCAGCTCAAGAAGACACTCTTAGGGGATGTTTGCTGCTTAATCAAACAATTTCTAAGTTATGAAATAACTTGACAAAAAATTCTTACTTTTAGTGTTCCAAGCTTCTGTAGGCAACGTTCCTTAGAAAACCATGTTTATTCCTCAAATGCTTAAAGATTATGTCATAATGTTTATTTCCAACATTTGTTACCAAATACAAGCAGCAAATGCTGCAGATCAAAACGTTGCAGGACTTTGTCAGAAGTCCCAGAATTTGTTAAAACACAAGACATTGCCCAAGTACAGGATATCTCTATTAAATGAAAAACTACTTAAATATTTGCTAATGGCCAACAATATCCTTTCCAAAATAAAAAAGAAAAAACTTACAGTTCCTTAAGAAGTGCGAGTGGAAGTCTTTGTCATTTTAAAGACTTTATTTAAGACTAAGCTTGAAAAGATCTGTTTGGGAGCTGAAAAATCCTTTATATGTAACTTAAGGATAGTTTGAGTTATTTTGGGCAGAATTTTAATTTCTGTGAAATGATGAAAGAACTACAGGAATATCTCAGAGGCAGACTTAACTGAAGGAAAACAAACATTAAAACACTAATTATATAGACACAGGGAATATTTCTGCTACTCAGAAAAACAAACAGAGAGAAAACAGATTCAGGTGCAAACAGAATTTTCAAAGCTTACTGATGTGTCCAGGGTCAATATTTCAACAGAAATATTGAAATTTACAGTAAAGCTTTGGAAAACCAAAAAAAAAAACAAACCCTCTCTGACTCAAACTTCAGCATTCCTCTGATCTCAGTATTTTCCTTTTGTCAAGGCTTGGCCACCTCTTTCTATACTTTGGCAGCTGCTTCTACAACACAGATACATCACTTATACATCTGCTATGAAACTGTGCAATGACTTTGTCAGAGTCCTGCTAAAGGTCTGTGGTTTGGTTTTTTTTTCCCTTCTCAATCGCTCTCATGGGGGAGGAAAATCTTATGTAAGTTCAGATAATAATAGCTTTGCTTGTTAAACATCAGATTAAGTATTTCTGGAGAAGAAATGGCAAGTAACATCAGTAAATAGAGAAAATAGCAGGCTATAAAATTCTTCATAGTCATTAATTTGTCTCTTTCAAGACAGCTCCCTGAATGACATGCAGGTAACTGAAGCAATAAATATTAATTGCATTTGCAGAATTTAGTTCTGGGCCTTCACTTTTGCCCATTTTGAACAGTTTAAAGTATGCAAGGTGTGCCCAAGAGGAGCCAAGTCACCTTCAGCAAAACTCTTTGTCACCTATGAACTGCTTTGTTTGCTGTGACACAAAAGAGGACCCGCTGCTAATATATTTTTCTATTTTTGTCACCGTCATTCGTGCATCAAGACAATCAGAGTCCAAACCTCTCGTGGCTGGCACGAGCCACTCAAGTTCTTGCGAAGGGTGCATGCCCAAGCTGGTCCTCTCATGGACCCCAGGCACACCCGCCCATGGCCACACAGGGCTCTCGGGCTCTCCAGGACCACCGCAGAGGACACGTCCCAAGGGCCCGGGCAAAAGGTGCTGGAGGGAGGGCTGGGGATTGGAGATGGGTGGGAAGGGTGAGACTGATGCTCCAACGTATGCTCTGAGCTCTACAGTGCTCAGCATCTCCAAACCCTCCATTTTTCTCTAGACCTCACCCACAGACCACGCCGACCACTGCCCAGGGAGCACACTCCTCCAAATCCAACACGGGTACGTCTGCACGGCACTGCCTGGCACCAGAGAAACCCAAGGTGGAGGAGCTGGTAGAGGCAGCACTAAAACTCTGTTACTGCAACACTTCACTGAGCTCTAAATAAGTGACCTTGTGGCTCCCTACACAAAACTGCATCGTGCTGTACAAATTTACCCATATGAGCCTCCAGCTATTTCATTTCCCGCAGGTACCTTGTCATCGTTTCATTATATGCCATCCTTTTCCAGCGAAACGACATTTTACTTAAAAAGGGCTATGAAGAATAACTGCAGCTGTAGTTGAGCAAATAAGTCAGGTCTGTGGGTGTACCAAACTTTTAGAGGAATCTTGCAGCAGTTTCTCATTTATAGTGAATGAACTGAACTCCGTTTTGCTATGTTGTTACAAGCAATTGCTTTGCCTGCATAGCAACTAATTTTTAATGATTCCTTTTT
>NW_010110087.1:11223-32195 GCF_000699245.1 Pterocles gutturalis | reverse complement strand
GCTGGTTTTTTTCCAAAGAATTTCTTGTCTGTTAGAGTAAGGCAGAGATTCCTAAATCACTGAAAAATACAGTTTTGTTTACTTAGCTTTTGGATAACACAAACAACTTCCTTACACATTTGCTTTTTAAATTCTCCTCTGGCTATTGACTTTGTACATTATTAGTGTCTTGTTAAGCTCTCTGTAAATCTTTCAAAAGGAGTCACTTAAATCTGTAAACTCTCCTTGCTTTGGCTCCTAGCTGTATTTGGGACTGTGTTCAAATATTCGTGTTCTTCAAGTTCCAAGAAACATCTTATCTGTCCCTACCATCAACTCAAGGAACTTTGGCATAAAACTGCCTTTTATTTTCTGAACAAACAGAAAACGTTTGGCAGTCAGGTTCTCTTTGAGGTGATAAACCCAGACCCTGACCCACTGGTTAACGGCCGCACACGTTCAAGCATTCACCTCCGCAACATGCTGACACTGTGCGAAAGGTGAGCGTCTGCGTGGTGTTGCTGAAATGGGCTTTCTCCTCGTCTTGTCTGAAATTTTGATGAAAGCCAGTCTCCGCATCAGTTCAATTAGTTCACTAACCTAATGTGAATTCCACTTCATAGACTTCAAACTCCTGTTTATTGCTCACATTGTTTTAAAGGCCCGTAGTTAACAAAAGCTGGTGCCATGGTTAATAGCGGCAATATCTTTAATTGCCTTAGCCAAGAAACATCAACAGCTGTTCTAGGATTATCTACAGAGCGCCTTTTGGTTGGAAATGGAGTAGAAATGAATGCCTATTAATTCAAGTTAATTAACGGCCTTATATAGTCTAGTGTGGACATTCAGTAGATGCCTGTTCAGCAAAACAAACGGGTGTGTGCTCTATTGTGGTTCATCCCAGGCTGATCCATTAGCCATTGTGGGTCTTCCCAAGAATGCACGTTCATTAACTCAAGTTAATTGCTATCAATTACCTTGAGTTATATTGTGTCCCTAAACACTAGTGCTGACAGATCCCCTAGAGATTTCATGTACTTCAACCATTAATTAAGCCATAGCACGTATTGTTGGTAACTGATAAGTTTTGAAACAATAACTTCACAGTTACCTTAAATTGTTTCCTATTAGGATGTTTTCAACTCTCCTATATAGGTAATTACAGTGACAATATTTCTTCCTTGCAATAAAGCACACTTGCATTAATATTATTATTACTGCACTTGGCCAAAGATGTTTCCTGCTATAATTTGTTTTTTATATAATCCATTTGTTTAGATGGAAAGAACAGGGTATGTTTGATTTGATTATCTCAGAATGACACTCGTATGATGGCAGATGTTTTGTATATTTTAGGGTTCTTTCTCTTTGTTTTCAAATGTTTTAAAGACTTTTCCACAGTCTTTTTGTAGAGATTTCAAAAAGGTACCTTGCCATTTCATATGTTTTGATTTTTTGGCTCCTGCTAGCAGAAAGACAGCATGGCCAAAGCCTTTCTTTTCACAACTACAGCAAGTCAGATAAACAATAGCTAGGAACCATTGACAAAGATCTGAGACAGTCATCACAGCAAGAGGCTAAAGCTGTTTGAATAGTAAAGCACACCAGAGAGTGAGTAATATGTTGGCATCCCTTTGCAACATTGAAATGTATTTAAAAATTAAATTGAATTAAAAATTAAAGTGATCAATACCTTCACAGCATTTAAAAACAAGACAGAAGTTAAAGCAATGACCTTAGATTGCAGCTTCTTAAAAAAAAGAACTCATGTAAAATTATTTTAACGTAATCCCCACGTTAAATGTAAGAAAAAAAAAAAAAAAAAACTACTAAGAGCTAAGACCAAAGATGAAGCTGTAGCAAAAAACATTTTTAAAACTGGTGAATGCTATTTCAATATATTTCTACTCAACATATCCTCCTGAAACTAATGGAGCCCCTCCTGGACACTTGTATCAGATGAACAAAGAACAATTAGGAACTCTTAAAGCTGTTACGTCCAACTGGCACTCTAAAGCTTCTCCTGATGTGGGCTGGCAATGTGAGGAGGGAACTCCACCCCAGCAGCTCCCCATCTAACACACACCATGACAAGCTCTTTGCCCCAGAGGGGAACTTTATCATACCATCAACAAAGCAAAGATATTGTAAGTACCAATTTGCTTCTAATAATCTTTAGTCCATGCCAAGATGGAAGCTCTGTGAATTTTGCAAACCTGTTGACGTTCTAAACTTCTAAAAAAATGAAACTTGGTTTTGCACGTCTATGTGTGGAAATCCATCAACTTCTGCCAGAGCAACCTGCAGGGCTCCTTGGTATGGTACTTAATCCAAGAATTAAAACCATCCTGGTGTCGGTCTCCTCTGTGTTACTGGGAACTAGGCAGAGATGGCAGGATTGGCTCTGAACGCACCTCTGCATTGCAATGGCTGCCTGATGGGCAACGGGAATGGAAGAGACAAAAGGAAAACAAGTGAAGGATAAAGAAAGTGGTAGAATAGGCAGCTTTGCTAGGAACATATTCAAAACAAAACACATGTAACAGTAGCAGCAGATTTGTTTCTTAATATTAGTTGCTCTGTTAACACTCATTAAACCATGTAAAAATGAACTCTCTGCTTACACTCCCTGGGGCAACAGAAATCACAAGCAATACACGGCCCTTCCCTTCCCTTCCCTGGGCCACACTGCAGAAAGCTACAGAGACATGGTGCAGAGCTACAGCAATGAGATGAAGACACTCAGGATGAAGACGATCCTGCAGGCTGCAGAATGGACTGTGGCCCCTGCTCGTTCCTCTGCCTCCCTTGCAGCATCGCTATGCAGTGAGCACACCGAGCTGCTGCACTGAGCTCCAGGGGCTGGAGAAGTCTGATTTGGAGAGCTGGGATGAGCACCAGTCATCAAGGCCACGTTTTATCCCTTACACTTGCTGACTTCCTGATGACACTGATCCTAGGACTCCCTTTAAGCCAACATATTTTCTTCCCCCCTTCCTCCTCCCCGGTACAGTAATGAATTATGGCACCTTCGATGCCAAGTGGAAAAGCCAAGCCAAGGAGAGGCCGCAACAGGGCTGCGCTGAGCTGCATAGCATATGGTTAGCACTATTAAAGCAGCCAAAAAGCAATAGCAACTAGCAGTGAATTTCACACAAGACTCCCATCATGATCAGCTCTTGCCAATTTCTAATATCAGCATAATAGAAGGGAAAAAATTCCAAGCTGTACATGGCCACTGAGCACTGTCTCCGCTCCATGACAGCACCTTGGAGAGCAGGTGCTAAATGACACCTGCCTTCTGAAAATCTTTCCAATGTCTCTAATCCCTAAAAAAGAAAGGAAAACCCATTCCCCTCTGTCAGAGCCCAAAAGCCCTGCACTACACATCTTACCGCCAGTGTAGAAGACTTCTCTGAGCAGTTCCCAAGGGAAAAAATTTCCACTAACTTCCATTAACTTAAGTGAGACACTGGGGTTGTCCCAATACCACAGATTCAGCTCCCACATGCAACATATGGCATGTAGATCAACCTGCAAAGCATCAGGAGCTAGAGCCAAATTTACAAAAAATATTTAGGTGCATTTAGCAAAAATTCAAGCAACTAGTTAATATTTCCTTTCTCAAAATGTTAGGCTTATTAGTCTGAAAAGATTTTCAAAGAGGACTAGGACTTGGCTCTTCAAATGTGGAGGCTGCAAACACAAAAAACCCAGAGGATCTGGATTTTTTTAGAACAGACTAATACCCACTATGGGAAAACCAGGCCACCAGCTTAATCAGGCAAAAGTCAAAGGACCACATGCCATGATCAGCTGGAAACATCTATTTATTTCACTATATGAAGCAAGAACCCAGCCTGGATTCCTTCAGAAAACTCTCCAGGACTGCTTTGCCCATGTGTCCCAGTTACATAGGCTCTGTTAACGCCTCATGGTACAGTTGCATGATAATTTATTCATAAGCATTTAAAAAAAAATTGCATTTCCAAACAAAGTCACGCATGCTGCTGATTCATTTACCCCAAATTAAAAAGCTTCATCTTCATATCTCTCTCCCAAATTTAACTTTCAGCATTTTAATTGTTTCTTCCTTCATTGTTAGATCAAGATCAATCATCGTCTTCAGTTACCAGAGCTTGCGTGTTCCTGAAAATTATGTTAAATTTAGATGCTAATGAAAACTGTTTACACTATTTAACCACAGAAATGAAACCTCTATTACAAACCATAAGAACTGTTAGTCATAACAAGAAACCTTAATTTCTACCTCAATCTCCTTTCTACCATCTGCTGCCCTATAAGACCCATCCTAGAAACCATGGACTAAACAAACAAACAAACAATAAAAAGGATAATTGTTAACTTTGCTTCATAACACAACAAACATTAAAAGAATTAAAATAGTCCCATTAACCATTACACTGAAAATCATGTTATAAAGCACACTCATCCATGTATGCCAGCAGCTGCCAATATTCCTTCTCTCTAGCCGTCTTCCCAAACAACCAACGGACATCCAATATCGAAATATATAACTGACCCATAACACCCACTGAACACTCTCCATCCTCACAGAAGGAATAAAACAAAACACTCCCAGCCATTAAAAGAAATACCACAAATACACCCTACCATAGCAATAGGTTATAATTATTCTTTCATCTAAAGCACTACACAGTTAGTTAGATATAATGACTTAAAATATTTCTGTTTTAAATATACAAATAATACTTGCTCTGGCCAATCACTCAGAACTGGCTACGTGAAACAGTGAGACTGCATCTATGTCTGTCATTCCCAGATGTTTTTCTCACGGGTCACCATGTGTCTTTGTGCAATTACAGACACTATCATGTTCTGGGAAATGCTGCATCAATCACCATCAGCTTCTCTGCATGGTGGGATGGAGACAGCTCAAGGCAGACAGCGGGTTTCAGGACAAGGGCCATATTCAGAATACACCAAAAAGGTCTAAACCTCCTAACATAAATTGCCATTCACATTTCTTGTATAAATCCAAAATCTAAATTGTCCATGGGGTGGGGGAAGGTTAGAATTATTACAAACCTCTAACACAATGTTTTGATCATTTTCTGGGCTGCAGTAGCCAAGAAATCTCTGAGAGTAACCTTTCCTTTTTATTGGGTTTAGATGAGATACAATCAGACAAGGTAAGACACTCTGCACTGTATTTTACTTCTTAATGGTTGAAAATCTTTACTTCTTGCTTTTTCCTGATCTGCCCCCAAAGAACAGTCAACACATCCTCATCAGGGTTATAGTAGGAACAAAAATGTTCCATTTGTGACTTGTACATTAGTCATGTCCCAGGGAAGACCAAGCAAAATCAGAGAAACACAGCCATGCTACATCGCTGCTAAATAAAGTCCCATGAAGTAAGAAGCTAATGAGCTCATTTGAGCAATAATGTGGTAATGTAGTTTATGCCATCTGGAATGCAGAATGAACATCTTGTTTACTCTCTGCTTTCTCTCTCTTAATCCTAAAACCCCCAGCTAATACACACAACTACAGAGGGACGGTTTTGATTCCTGATGTAAATCCATTGACTTCCACAGACAGAAGTATGGATTTGGACCTTTTCTTTAAGAAAAAAAAAAAAAAGAAAGAAGAAATTGTACATAAATACATCATTCTTTTTATAATCTGGGCAATTTAGTCAGAAGCTACAGTCTACCTCTTGACTGAGCTAATTCCCTACTTCAGTTATCTTACCCACCTTCTTTAATGAATACATGTTCCTTTGATTAAATTAACATTTTTGTCTACCTAATTAGCCTGAAAAACCTGTGCTGAACCAATCTAAAAGTGACTTCATTACTGCTCATTGGCGCATGTTTGCTACCCATCACTGTCAACTCAACAGGCGAAGGATTAGGAGAACATTAACTCCGGCTTATTTGGCTTTCCATAGCAATCGTCGCTCTCGCAGCGCGCAGCCAATCCCAGCTTTCCATCGACCCGGTAAGACAGTGACAGATGTTTTAATCATGTGGTTTCATTCATTAGTGCTCATGTGCCTGGTTGGCCAGGTTTGTGGTTCTGAGAGACAGTTGAAACAAAAAATAATTAAACCTAACCAGCTTAATTACCTTTTTACATTCATCCCTCAGCTGGTACAGTTCATGAGTAACGACAATTTGAAAATATAAATATAAACCAGTTTATCCAGACCAATGAGCTAATAAGTATGCTCACCAGAAGATGCATCATTGCTTGTCTAGGAATGTAAGCACAAGTTGCTTAACAGGCACTTAATGTATATCGGTTAATGAAATCATACCAGAGCTAATGAATATATATATCATTGGGTAGGCAGCTGCCACTAAAAAAAAGTTAGTGAAACCATCTTGCTAATTTAGTTTGCAGAGAGAATTAGAGAAGGCCCTTGAAGACAATTCAATAGACCCTGCTAATACTGTGACTACTATCGATTATTTGCATGGTGATATCACGTTGCTTCTTTCCTGACTGGCTACTCATACCAATGATCCCCATCCACCTCTAAAATACTAAATACATTTAAATAAATTTCAAAAGAAAAATAAATACATTTTAAATACTTTACATTACAAACCACCTGAAACCATGACCGAGTGTCTGTAATCCAATGAATCTGCCAGGATTGGCCTTATCAGCCATCAGTCGAGATTCCATCTAATGCAGAGGTAAAAATGTGACTAAAATATAATTTTACTCAACAAGCTCAATGGAGAGCTAAAGCTTAAATTTGCAGTGATAATTATTGAAGTCTGCACTGTAAATTTGGTATGTGAGACCCTGGAAATCCTGTGCCAGCAAAGCTGTTATAGAACGATATTTATCACAAACTCTCCAGCTGTTTTGACTTCTTGCTTTCACCTGCTTTGTTCTTTCACTATCGGAGACCTTAAAGCCTTGCATCATTAAATGTTATTCTTCAATGAAAATATCTCTGTCCACTTGTAGAAACCCTTCAAAGTATTAAGAAACTTTCATGCTATTTTATGTATGGCATGATATGAAATCCAACATCTGGATGGGGAGCACACCTCTGAGGATTTTAATTAAAGGACCATTTGATTTTTTCACCATCACCACAGACTATTTTTTTTACAGTTCCCAGTAGCTAAATCAATAAGAGAGAGAACTGAGGCAGAAGAGTTAGAGCATTTTTTTCGAGACCTTCCCTGAATATACCAAGACAGGATGCTCCACCAAGCAGGGACGGTCCCTGGCATGGCCAAGAGGGAGGTGAGGCAGAGGCAGCCCAATGGATACCCCCCACCCAGATATCACCCACCTGCGGCAGACAGGAACCCCAACTCAACGTGAAAGAAATCTGGACATGGGAAAGCATGATAGCATGGTCTTCCTTCGCACTATTTATCCTTCTGACTACCAAAGAATCTAAACAAAAATTCAAGACTTCTGCAGTAAAATTTAGCAGCCCATAAGTACTTTCTTCTATTAATGATTTTTTAGAAAGCTCTGGTTAAATAATTAATAGCAGTACATGCATTTTATCCCAGTCATACTTTGTTCTTATCTTTTCAAAGAGAATTTTTTTCCCCCCAAAAAATATCCTGTGGAGACCATTTGGAGTTTGTTTTCATTTTCAGGTTCTGCTGAACTAAGCATTTGATTAGGAGAAAATAACAGGTTTGTAAGAAAGGCTCTGCGAAACTTAAATATAACAGATGCGTATTTGCAGATATCTGATTTAACTGAACTGAAAACCCCAGCCTAAATCCTGAAAATCATAAATGTCAGCCAGCTAGAACAGAATAATAACTACTTATCGATATGGATGCACCTAGTATATAACAGAGTTCCTGGATCATAATATTCATATAACTGCCCTCAGTTTGCTTCTCCCGAGCTCTCAAATCACAACTGGCAATTCCGTACCTCATTTCTCAGCACTGCGCGTTGATGGTTCACAGTGAATGGGCTGGTTCTTTACAAGCTGGTAGTTTTCTTCCAATATCAGCTGTGAACTATTTAGTCTGGAATTAATATCTGAGGAAGCTCATATAGGATATTCCCAGCAACATAAACAGCCAACAGTAGCCAACTCCGCAATTTTCAAAAGAGTCCAATGAATGCAAGCTGACAACTCACACACTGTAAATCCAAATGCCTTAATCTTTGAAATCACAGAATCTGTGTGATCAAAGTCAAGTCACAGGCAAAACCACCCTGAAACTGCAAAGCAGCCTGGATGGGGATTTGGCTTTTCTGCATGTCCATAACGAGGTAAAACCAAACCCTCAAATGGCACTGAAGTTTGCAAAAAATTGCTGAAGATAACGATCTGAAAATTTAGCACCATCTGAAAGAACATTAGCATCATAAAGGAACCTGGACGTGCAGAGCAGAGAGGACACTGGAATTTTAATGACAACTGCAAAACTTCTGCTTAGAAACCAGCTTCAGGTCAGGCTGTTGGATACTTTCTTGTGCTTTTCTCTTTGCCTGGGTAGGGGATAGTACAGTCACAGTCCAAATCACTTGGATGGCATTTTGCCCTTAGTCTGGAAATTACATTTTGTTCCAAATCAGGCCCAGATTACCTTCCAAAAAGATCAGTCACCTAAGCACTAGGTGCACAGTCTCAGCAAGGTGCTCAGGTTAACTCCAAAGCCCAGGAAAACAGAAAGCAGTCACTGGAGGGTGATTCATCCTGCCCAAGTCAGATGCCTACTGTGGGATGTGGTGCAACAACTCTCTTTCTGGATGCCTGAAACCTGGCAAAGGAAATTGCACATCAGATGTGTAATATTCTTGATTCCTTAAGCCAATGCTCTATCTCAGCAGTGTTAACACCACTGCATTTTCTGTTTATACTTCTAATTACTTTTCATTACCTTTTCAAACTTGTCTGAGACATACTTCGAGAAATTTTGGCAGTTTGATTCCCCCATGATTTCTTAAAATTATGGCTAAAAGCCCAACGTGACATGAATAGATTTTAATTAAAGTCATTATGCTGTTAATTGAAAGTGATCTGAGGTAGTCTAGAACTTTGTTGCTGATCTCAAGTGGGAACTTGGCTGAACATTTTCTGTACAGATTAGCCGACAGACAAGGAGGTGGCTGGCTGAGGTTGACTGGAGATATAGTTTATGTGTTATGGGCTGCATTTTCAGGTGGTAATATCCTAGAACTACTGTATAAAGCACCACATATATTTTGTTGGGCAATGAAGCATTGTCCAAAATTTTATGAAAGTATACACCAGCTTCAGTGAGATTTTATGCAAATCTCTCAAGAGAAAATATAGATGCTGTATCTCTTAAAATATTAATTGAGAATGAGGAAAAATCTTATTTTTTAAATACTCCCTGGTGTACATGTAGATGTTAAAACTGTGGAAAGATGAGACTCTAGCATCAGCTACCATAAAGAGAAAAATTAATTTTGTATAAAAGTAGCTTATTCAAGTCAGTTGTGCAACAGAAGAAATCAATTACATCACTACATATTGTGAAAAGGTTGTTCTATCATATTGTACTTGGCAAGTCAGGGAAGAGAGAGAATTACTCAATGAGACAACAGTAAGAGAAAAAAGGAGGAACAGCAACACAAAAAAAAAAAGGGGAGACAAGGAGCTAACGACACGCTCTGCGAGTAGCCAGCAAAGCAAGAGGAGACAAATCACTGTATGGTCAGAGAAGTCAAGAGATCAATATAATGTATACCATGAGGCATAACTCAGGAAGAAGCGACACATGTAATGAAGGGAAGCATCACTAAAAATGTGGGGCAGGACTCTTTGGGTGTTGCATCCTCTCGGGCATGCTCTGGCAGCCCAGAGGGGTTTTTAGCCATCGGCGGGACACGTCCGAGTCAGTGCAGACAAACCCTGACCTGGGGCAGCGTGTCCCTGAAAGTCACTCTGGAGCTGCCCGTGGCCAACTGAACACAGCTCAAACCGATGTCACTGCTGCTCCAGTCCACCCCGGCCAAAGTATTTATGGGAAAACGCAAAGCAGAGAAAAGAAGGGAGCAGCAGCACAATGGGGTCACAGGCAGCCCAGCTCAGCCGTGAGCACTGCTGGACATGCAGGATTTCTGCATGCTCTTGATGGGACTCAATGTTATCTTCATGCAGAAACATTCATGAAGAACAGAAGGCAAAACAGGTCACACGAACACACTTAAAAGTGAATTGATAGCTTAAATATTACATGCACTGCTGCAAATACAATAATGCCATTGTATTTAACACAGCTTTCCCTCGCACTCATGCTCCTTCTGAGCACATATCATCATTCTTTCTCCAATGGCCTTTAGCAGAATATCCTTTACACCCCTAATAGAGCCGAGCACTCCAGCACACCCCACTTCTGGAAGTGTCACCCCCCCAAACAGAAACCCTTATTCTATGTGCTCATGGCTGATAAGCAACCGCGCTTAGGATCAACAGGGCACAGCCCCATGTGTGCTGCTGAGGCGCCGGCTTCCTTGTATCAAAGGGCGTTATCAGAAATGCAGCGCTAAAAAAGCACTTCAATATTATTTTGGCTCTTCTGTGCCACTGATACTCATTTTTCCCTGCATTATAGCCTCACTTCTGAAGTTAGAGTAGTAGAAGTAATATCGCGTTGCCACAGGGCAAAAACTTTCATTACACACTTACGGGATGTATGTTTCTACAGCAAGGAAAGTTAGTGAAAAATGAGCTTGTAGAAGTGACTCTCCTTAAAGTTAATGTTCCAAACTTTTTTTAATATGATGTAAGTGAAGTTTTACATCCCGAATTTATTAAGTAAGAAGAGTTTGGCCTTAAAGGTGCTATCAAAACCCTGAGGACACTACAAGAAAATAGTCCAGCCTTTTAAATTAGATACTAATTTTCTTTCTTTCTTTCTTTCTTATTCATGGAGTGCTTGAGGTGAACGGCTACACGGAAAATAAAAAGGAGAGCCTGACAGATATCGTTGGAAAACATATCCAAATATTTCACTCCCCATACTGACACAGGGAAGAACTGTATCTCACATCATCTGCAGAGACCATTTAATCTACCAAAACCCCATTAGGAATTACTTTCATTATTATCCCCATCTCAAAAAGGCTATTATCTTTACCAAGTAATTGATAGCTATGACTGTCCCCTTTCAAAGGTTGCAGTCAAAAATTTTTGAGAGAAAATCAGACTGGATGCCTAAGTGTGGGGTGTTTGCAGCCAGATAAATCCACGTCTAAATCTGTGCAATGAAGACTTAGGTACATGAATAAGTCAGCACAGCCAAACGCACTGGTGAGGGTTCACCGAGCTATCTCGTTGTGCCTGTTCATATTTGTAACTTGGGGTAAAATCTGGGTAACTATAAAGAACATTCTGCAGTTAAACAGGGTTAAGCTAACATGGATTATCTTGCATTTGCGGCAGACAAGCGGTATCCAGCTGCACATCCCGTTCTTTGGGCTTTGCTAGCACACAGTAATTCTTGAAAATAGATCTGAACGCTTTGCTGAGGCACATCCAGGCCTGGAGACCCTGTCCCAGGTGGGCTTGGCCAGCAGTGGGGCACTTAAAGAAAGAATCACCTTCACTCCATCACTAGTTCACCATAATTCACCGAGGCTGGGAGCAGACTCATTCACCCACCTCCTGTCCCCGACACGTAAAGGAGGACGTTATGTGCCCTTTGTAAATATGCCCATTTCTCCTCTGTTTTCACAAGTAACCAAAACCATTTCACTCTAGAATTTACTTGCTTTTATGCTGTACACTACATAAATGTTTCCATATTTACAGTTAGTCTTGATGAGCAACAGCAATAGTTCTGTTTGTGCTTCAGCACTTGCACATATGGCAGCAGCCGTAACCTGCACGGCATCACAAAACTCACAACAAGGACTGCAGCACCAAACTTTTAAAGATCGATAGATTGAGGATCTAGTTTTGCTCCTGGTAGAAATTTCAGAAGTACAATTTATGACCAGGTAGTCCTGAATATGCCTGGGCACTCTTCATGCAACCTCTGCGACTCTGCATGTACCAGGGAGGGATGCAGTGACCACGCGAGCAGTGCACAGGGCAGGCAGCATATGGGCACCATCACCGTACAGAGGGTCCAAACAGCCAGAAGGCTCATTTCAAAACTCATCAAATGTGTAAGCACAAAGCAAATGCTTTGGCTTTTTATATATTGTGAAATTTGTACATATTACAAAAATGAATCCATGTTTCTACTTATCTGCTCCACAAATTTTACAGTTCAAAATTTTGAGACCTTACTCAGTTCTGCCAGAAACATAGGTTTTGCTGGGTTAAATTTTGGCTCATGTCGTAAGAAAGATTTTCTAGGACACATAAAGGGCACCGTGTTGCACATTAGAGTGCACTTCTTGCTTATAAGCAACTTTACTGAGTTTACTCCCTTCCTTCTTTAAAGAAAAACCTTTCACATTTTTTCATAAAGTAATTTAGAGTATTTAACAATTACCCATCTCCAAAGGCATGCTTAACTTCCCTCGTTTATAGAACTGCTGGATAATATTTACATGTTCTCAGCTCTCGCTGAGCTCCTCTGGTGAACTCTCCTTCCCACTAACACAACTCCCAAGTTCCCTTACTTTCCAAAGTAAATATTTTTACTTTCTTTCTTTATAAGCGCATTGGAGTCATTAATCCCTTTAGAATTTAGTGTATTCATCTCTCTGGGTATAAAGGATCTCATCTTCAGCAGTACAGAATATTTTCAATTTACACTGAATTGCAGGAAGGCTCAAAGTTTGCAAAGGCATTCAGCGCCAAAGTACGCCAGACCCTCGCCTCGCGTCTCGCCTGTTCCTCCTCGCTGCAATTCAAGCTTCTTGCTTTTGTCCTCCCCACAATAGTCAGAGAGATCCGGCAATTCGTGGGACTCACTAACAATCGCTCAATATGACGATGGGTTGTATACTAAAGCCGCACATGTTTTTGGAATGTGATAATGAACGCTTTGGTAATTCACACGGAGAGCTAAGTGCTTAAACACAAAGATCCGCATCCAAACCCATATCGTGCACTGTAACAAACCATAAGAGAGAAAAGATTATTAAGATTGAAAATACTAATAAAAAAAAAGTGAAAATGTGCACAAGATGGCAAAGGCATGACTTGTTCACCTGTTTCTACTTCAAGTATTTAAGACTACACCAAAAGATGAGGACTAATGAAGTTATATGTATTCTTGCCTGGTTTTTAACCTTGTAAACTCACTGAACCTGGCAGAATGCTTCCTAAAGGCTGCCAAAATATGAAATAAATTTGTGGAAGAAACAATAATCTGTTATTAATTGATTTCTGATTCCATATTCATCCATGTATTCTCATATAAAGCAATGATTGCTTATCAGAGTCACTTGCTCACATTTTCCCTTCCCTGCAGGACGGAGCACAAAAGCCTGTCAAAAGAAAAGTCACTGTGACTCTATGGGATGCCACCAGCCAGGTATTGTCCTGACCTACACAACAGCAGGATTCCCTTTATTGTTGTATGAAGTTTGTTTTAAGGATCTCAGGACAAAAATGCTCGTATCTCTACTCAGCTGCATCTCTCACTGGAGCTGTTATATTTGCATGCTCAGCTGTAGATTAGGGAAACTTAACCCCCTCCCTTGAAAGTCCCAGTTCAAAATCTAAGGAACAAGTAAACCCAGGGTCGGCCTTAATGGGACTGCACAACGGACAGACCATAGACAACACCCTGAATAGTGATCAATTTTGCTTTCTTCCTTCGCAATGTCTGTAAGGTAAATTTTCATGTTTTGGCTGTCATATGAAAAAAGTATCTCCAAAAAAGTCTTGACTGTGTCTTCATTCAAGCATTTTTTCTGATACAAATTCATCAAACCTCATTTCTGTTTCACTAGCTGAAGATCTGGACTCATACATCTTTTTCATACCTGATGTTTTACTCGCTCCATTTACAAAATACACAAATAAAGAAAGAAATACATTTCACAGACAGCAGAGTGGCGAGCAGAATTAATTCAGCAATTCAGAGACTCTCCCTTACAGTTCCGGTTTGAGCACGAACGAGGGTCTCTGGTAAGCCAGCCCCGCCATAACCCACAGCCCTGACCAAAGCCCAGCTCGTCACAATTCAGTATGTGCTGTGATTTCAAATGGCAAAACACATTCTGCAGCATGCTGCATACAAGGGAAGATGGGACAAACTCACTCCTAGAAATATGAGAACAATTTGGTCTTTTTTATCTGACACTGCTAATGGTTTGACAAGATGGGCTGCTGATGAGACAACCCCTGGTTAGCATTCAAATCAATATTTCCAGATGTCACTTGGGAATATTTCTCCAGAATCACTTTTTGCTCATTAGATGGGTCTGAGCTGCTGCCACAGTTGCAGGGGAAGCTCATTGAGTGTCTTTCCAATAACTGAGCCTAGCTGAAGTATAAACTTCAGTCTCGAGCACTGCCTAGCCTGTGGGCAGCACAACCCACAGCACTACCAGGAAAAAGAAAAAAATCTTATTTCAAACCCTTCAACCACATTATATTCCTTTATTTTCCCCATCTCATAAAGAACTATTACATTTGCTTTCATTCTGCTCTGGAATCCATTTGGAGTTTATGCAAATGAAAAACTTACTTTAATAAAGAAATAGCACGCATCAAATTCTAATTCTTCATCTGCTTAAAGAGAGTTTGTAAAGAGCTCTTACAACTTCAGCATGGCTACATCTGTATTTCAGGGCTGCTCTGAGGGGCAACATATCACAGTGCAGTGCCCTTTGGTGCCCTGCAACCTCCCATGCATATATAACTTGAGTTAGAAAGGCAACGACATATTTACACTACAATTAAAAACATGTTTAGCATTCCCCCAAAGAACCACCCTTTCCAATTATTTGCTGCTAAAGGTGCATTAATCTGCTGCAGCAGCCCACCTCGATAAAGACAACACTTGCTCCTGTTGCTGAAGTTTAAATACTGAGTGTGAAAACCAATTCTGCATTTCCATAACCTTGAAATGTCACCACACACGGATTATACTTATGCTTAAACACAGCCTGCTCTTTTAAACAGAACCTTTAGAAGTCCTCACCCACAAACACGGCTTCGTGCTCTTTGGCAGTAACACACTGCACCGAGAAGCGGGCGATTCTATTTGCTGTGGGGATGCAATAAACAAAAGGCGAATGTGTAATCATGCAGCTAGGAAAAAAGTAATACACCGGCACGGAAAAAAAGAAAAGCAGGGACAAGAAGGAATGAGCAAGACAAAACAGATAGACAAAGTATTTTCACGCTAACCTTTTCATTACACTAAGAAAAATGACACAAAATAAGTTTTGCTGCACTGCAGCAAGGCCATTTCAACTCACATCTACCCCGGCCAACTCTTCTCAAAGCGCTGCTGAGGCATCCGCCTTACCACGGGGGAGCAGCCGGCTGCTGGGGGACCCACCAATATCCACAGACCGGGGATCAAACATTCCTGACATATTCTGGACTCTGCAGCGCCTATAAATCACGCTTTTGCAGAAACAAAATGAACTTTACCTTTTACAGCTTTTCTGCATTGATTGCCTAACAATTTCCAGAAGTATAATACAGTCCCAGACCAAGGCACGATGATAGCTTGCTACATCACTTTGAAGTTGGTTTCCGCGTACAGCTACTGCTATTATCTTGTACCAAACTACAACAGCTCAGCCGATATTTGAGAGCGAACAGAAGCTGCACAATGACAGCTTGGCTAGTGATCTGCTCTGCAAACTGCTCAGACCGGCTTGAGCTTATCGAAATCCGTCTTCTCCAGAACAACCTCCAAAACATGACTAATAGGGTGATTCTCCTCCAACAATATCTATCTTGGTTCCTGCTGTAAAATAATCAATTACACTAAATGGAATTATTTATACAGAATACGACGGCAGTATGGCTTTGGTGGAAGTAATATGCTTATCAGATGGATTAAGATCTAATAGGCTTTTCTCTCTGGAAGTATGGCTGTTCCTGATAGTCTATCAAACCTCTTATGTAAATTACTTTGCTCTTGACAACATAAATTAGATAAAAGAAAGATATTTTGTTTACAGACCTCAAGTAACAAGATTTTAATTGCATTTTAAAGCTGTGCCAATAGAATCAAAAACTGTGTTTATGAACTAAAATTGCCTCAGCTTATTTCAACTAATGAAACAAAAGTGAACTCTGCATACTCTCTGGTAATACGGTGACTCCAGGAAAATCAAATATTTATGTATTTGGTCTAGACTAGTTAATATACAATTTCTCTATCCCAGGAAAAAGAAGGCAATGTCTTCCTTAATGCATGCCTTAATGGAGTATCTTTCGTCCCTAGGGTCAGCGCAGAAGAGCTGAGGGCTGCACAACAGGGTCCAAGGCAATGGTTAGAGGGAAGGGAGCAGCAAGAGCTGACGGCTTCAGCCGGCGTGGTGAACACCTCCAGCACATAAGGATGCCAAGTATTGCCTGTTCATGGAGACTGCACAGTTAACTGATGCCCCATGAAAAATTACTCAGAAACACATCTAAGAAAATTTACTCAGATTTCTAGGGTCTGTGCTTTGACTTCTCTTCTTACTCCTTCCCTTCAGGAAGATGGCAGAGGAGCCCTTGTACTGCAGTTGGAATAAGAGGAGATATGTTTCTCTTGTCTTTGGAGATGCATTACAAGTCCTAAAACCATTATTTGTAATACCTTTATTATACACAACTCAAAAAACCCCATTTCTTAAAATGCATGCAACGAGTGGAGGCAATGTCTCGCTTAGGAACACATTTAGTATATTTAGCAAAAAAGAAAGGATGTCTTACAAAGCAAAACTTCGGACTTGCATTGATCTGAAGTATAGCAGGAGAGAGTGATTTGGGGATTTGTAAATTCATTTTTAAATGCTGGGTAATACAGTACGAAAGCAGTTTGGCTTTGTAAGCCCATATCCCAGCTCTGGACTAATTAATATCAAGTAAATTACACTTGGTCCAGAGCTTGGCTAAAGAAATAATAACAACACATGCTAAAACAAGTCAATTTCTCAAAAGCCTAGATGAATTCTGTTATGAGAGGCAAGTAAGCATTTTTGCCAAAAGAGAACAAATAATTTATGATGCCATTTAAAAGCTGGTAACTGCTTCTCTTACCTGAAAAATAAAAAAAAAAAAAAAAGGAAAAAATGAGTCCCTGGCTTGATTATGATTCACTGGGTGTATCAGTCCTCTGCATCATGGGACTAGAGTATCCTTTTATCTGTGTTATTCGTCAGGACAGATTGAATAATGACAAGTGGAGTGCCGAGCCGGAGTTTACTTGCAGATCGGTTAACATCATTTTGTTCCCAGAACAAGTCTCATCGGCCCTTATCAGGAGTCTTCCAGAATTGTTTGAAAGTTACAGGCAGCACACCAAGAAAATTAATTTCCCTGTCTCTCTCCTAGTGTTGTTCAAATCCTGTTACCCTTATTCACACAAAATAATTCAACAATCTTAGCACAAAGTGCTGCTGCTTTTTTGCTTAGCTTTACAAAAACCAGTAACATGTCATTTCTAGGGACCCATGGGGGGTTCATTTTCCATTAGACTTGCACGTGACGTTTTCTATTATATATACACATATTTTATTAATGTTTACTCTAAATTTACTTGCAGCAATTATGAACTTTGCTTACCAACAAACCGCAACATTTGAAGGGTCTTAAGAGAAACATGGTCCATGCTGCAGCTGCTGCTTGGACCCAAGATCATGGAGTCTGCTCCATCTGCTGAAGGAGCCATTCTGGCACAGGGATGCCACTTCTGATTTATGGCACGATACACTAGGGATGTTTTTATGCCTTGGGAAATCCAACACTATTTTCAAAGAATGCAGATTTGCTGAGCTTACTACCAGAATTAGAAAAAAACCATGTGAATCAGACTATGTGTTCAGGTTTTTTTAACTCTTTCAAGTTTACCCTGAGATTTCAGCTTTATGAATGAATCAAATAGAAATGACACAATGGGAAGCAGTTTGTACAACGGACTGAAATCACAAAGTGAATCCAGGGAGGAAGTTTCTGGATAAAAAGAATTGTACTAAGATCTTCTAACTCAAACAAGGATAGACACAACTTTTAATGCTGGTTTCCTACAACAAACAGGCTGCATGATCGCACCCTACACATGCACATGAGCAACTGGGGGTCTGTGCCATGAATTTTTAAACACATATTACATTTTTAATCAAATTCAGCAGAGATCGTCTTGATTATTTCATTTACCTTCTGCTTCAGTGGAGATTGTGGCATGCAGCAATGCAATAAGGAAAACAAATCTATGGTTTAAGCTTTACACTTGTTCTCAAACAAACTTCCAGCATTTTATCTCACATCAACATCTGTAGAAGCACGGGAAACTATTCACAGCAGCACAGCCTCAAGTGGGACTTGTTCAGGAAGCCTGCTTGTGGCTTTTCCCAGTCATTTTAATTCTCAGGAAAGTTTTGCATTGAAGCTTTTTAATTTCAAATGACTTTGCTCCAATTCAGGCATACAGGTAAGAGTGCAACAGTGACTCACGGGGCAATTGCTAGGTTAGGTTTCTGTTTCAAAACGAGTAAATCTAAATATATTCATCTGAACAGACGCGGTGGTCAAATGCGCTGTTCTGCACAAAGCCCAGTGACTGCGAAGTCACCGCCTCACGCCCATGCTCAGCCGCTCCTCGGTCCACCCCCATGCAGGGCACCGCACACCCAACCATCCCTCAACCCAGTTCTGTCAAAACAGTCGGGATTTCTAAAACCTGCTATGAAAAGCATTTAAGTCAGTTTGGACCTCTGTGACAGAACCGAGAGAAGGAACAACAATTTGTGCATTTACACCAGTAGACCTGAGACAAGCAAAAAAATCTTCAAAGGATGAACCTCTCCTAAACCTGCTCGTCACCTCTGACCACTGCATAACCCTCCCTAGGACCAGCCACCTTGCTGATCCAAGTTACATGTCAGCCCAGAGGCTGCAATATAGCCAAGTTGGGCAACAGCAAAAAGAGCTTATGAACTAATTCAGTGCTCAGTTTTTACCTTCAGTAGGTTTGAAAACTTGCCTTTTTTATTTTAATTTATAGGCTGGAGGCAATCATATTAAATAAAATTTACAATACTTTACTGAGAACAAGAGAAAAACACTGAGGCTGCAGACCTCTCCAAAACGGATGCTGAACAGATGTTTTCAATGTCTATTTGCATTTTGAACTGAAATTAAAGGGCACAAATCTCAATGGCTTTGAGATCTCTGCCAACAACTTGTGAATACTAACAAATGGCACCTAATGATCCATCAAAATGGGTGATTTTTCTAATTCTTCTTTTTGGGAAGCAAAGATTTAACTAACTAAACAAAATAAAAGAGAGAGAAATGAAAAAATATCAAATAATAAAATCAAGAACTTAAAACGGGATCTTACAGCCCCAGCTACAAAGCCTGACAGCCATGCAAAAGTCTGACAGCAGAGATAGGGTTTAATATTCTCGTATTTGAAGGAGCTTTGAATCTCATTTAATTTTATCAGATTTAGAATCATTTGCTAGGGGCCAGCCAGCCAACTAGTGTAAATCAGTTGAGCTCCATTAACTTCTACGGAATTACAGTTTCCAATTTACATCAGCTGAGAACCTTGCTGTTATGCCACTATTATTAGCTGCTATTTATAATGCAATATTACCTAGAGCAGTCATCTCAAACATGTGGCTCAACAGGCTTTCTGACATTGCCTGCAGATACTGGAAGACTCTGCTCCTCTAGCCCACGTTGCCTGGAACAGCAAAGTTGTCTGCATTGTACTACATGCTCTGTATTCAACCACATGGACTGGGGAGGCTGGAATCTACTGGGTAATACTGAAATCTGAGCCTAGGTTTGCTATCATATAGGTAAACTTACAAACCTAACAATAATAACGCATCTTACTATACAAAAGCTGTCCCTTACAAAAAATCTCACAGTGGCAATCTGCAAGGCATTAGGACAGAGACACTGAGACACTCATTCCCATTAACAAATGCAGCGTGAGGCCTCTATCTCATCGCACGATCAAAACTTTGCAGCATTTCCAATCAAAGCAGCCTGTGCTCGTTCCCCGGTTGGCTCCCCATTTTGAAGCTGAACTTCCCTTAAGTTCAAGGGCTCAGGAAGAGAAATCTGGTGCAGAGCTTTCTCTTTTATTTATGAACTCCTACTCGGTAGACTTCAATCTCGCAAAGCGTTTAAGCTTATGCAAAGTCTTTCTGAAGCAAACGGGACTGTTCACACGCCTGAAATGCAGTCCTTTGCCGGATCAGGGTGGCAGCTCACTTCTTGTCAGTCTTTCCGAGCTCTATACATTCTGTTCAAACACTCTCCAAGGCACACAGGTTAGTGTTAAATATAGAAAGCCCTATGTTCATTTTTTTTTTTTTTCTCCAAGACTGTCACACGCTGCTGAGTTTCACAGATCTGCAGAGCAGAAGGCTGCCACGGCTTGTCCACCGTGAGATGGTGGGTGCTTGGAGAGGCATAAGACAGATCATCTCCGAACTTATAAATATTAAGAAAAAGTTTTCCATTAGGACTCAATAACTGTTACTTGCTTATAGCAGATACCACATTAGAACATCTTATTCTGCCCCTGTCAATAATTTGGCTGACTGAGCCCTGACGCGTTTGCTGGGCTTGTGCTGCTCTGTGGGAGGATGATTGAGAGCTCTGTATAGACTGATCAAGGAACCCATTAATATTTCACAGCTGGGCTCAGGTTGACTGGCAGTAATTATTCCACAGATTACTTTTTCATTTGAAGTGCAGCTGGTCATCCATTACTTTCTCCACGGCTTTGAAGGTCCAATAATTCCAATTATTTTTATCAACAGGAGACAGGTAAAATGGCTCTATGGAAATCTTCCCTGACATGGGCACTGAGTACGTGACTGGAAGCCCACCTCCATTACAAATCCACCCCTGAGAGCTGAGATGTTTGTGTACA
>NW_010110087.1:3133-11192 GCF_000699245.1 Pterocles gutturalis | reverse complement strand
CTTTCCCTGATTTTCCAGTCTGGAACACTGTACGTATTACTGCTGTAAAAGTCTGTAGACTCAGCCTGTGCTTAAAGCTGGCAGTCACTAAGCTTTCCCTGGGTGCTCAGTTACCTTGGACAGGACTGGACCATCAACCAGTTTTCATTAATGAAGATAGTGACCAAATCTGTAAGTGGCTTACTTCAAAAAAGAAAGCCACTTGTTGCCACAAGTATCATGGGTCAACAATGGCCAATCTGGTCCCTGAAGGCCACGCAGGGTCTTCTTCACTCATCATCTGCCCCACCAGTCACATAACATAGTCCAGGCAGGACCACTGGCTCTGAGCTCCTGGAAAGCTGTAGGTGGCTGAAGGGACACGCGAGCAACTGTCTCACATTGAGGACATCACCTGAATACTGATACAGATACTGAAATGAAGGATGGCTTTCACAAGGCATTGTAGCAAGAATTTTCTGCATTGTTCAGAGCAAAGTAAGACTTTCAAGCTCCCCCACATTTCTCGACAGCTTTTTCTTTGCATATAGCACCAAAACTTATGCTAGGGAACTCAAAACCTATAGCGTCCCAAACACTGAAAATGGTAACGACAAAAAGGGTTCACCATAAAATTGGCAATCAGATCTGGTCTGCAAGTATGCATTTAATCTCGGAAACATTAGCTGGATTGAACCTGACTGCTGATGAGTTATTCTCCCTTGCTTGACTGGAAGGTCATAAACATCCCTGACATTAATGGCCTGGTGGAAGTCAAGGCTCCACACAGATGGACTGTTCTCTCCCCATTCCTCATCCACCGAGAACTTTCTGCTCCACTTGCTCAGCAAGTGGGCACTTTGAATAATGTGGGAAAACGCCACTTATCTATTCACAGTGTTCCTCCATCTCACTGCCGCAGTACTGCCAAGTTTGCTTCAGGACAGAATTTTATTCTGCACCTATTTTTCTTAATCTAAAGGTCCGTTTAAGAGATCTGCTCTACAAAATGATAGTTCTGGCATTCACTGCTCTGCTCTAATAGCAGCTACATTTATTTCATCCTTCTGGTATGAGTGAGATTGCTTCTCTTTGACTCAGTGGGAGGGAAAATTCTGCGATTTTTTCATGCCATTACTTGTGTGCATTGCAGCAGCTTCTCTGACATTAGAACCCGGCTAATAAGATTAACAAAGTGAGGCTGTAGGGCTCTTCCTTTCCCCATTATTCTGATCAAGCTTTCTCCTCCCCAGTGCCACCCACAAGCGAAGTGACTGAATGTGCGTGCTAAGTGTGCGCTGCCCTTTGTGTTCCTCCACGTACTGCTCTTAACACGACTCCATGCTCCACTAGAAACGCAGAGGCAGTGAGACTTTAGAGGAATACGAAGCCCAGAGGCAGATGCAGAGAGGTACATTTGGGATATTCTCCTCCACAGACTGCATTGCAGCTACTGCCTCAAACCTACATTGCTGACGATCCTTGGGACTGATCGTGCTTTGCCATGATGTGAGAGCCCGCACGCTCCCACACAGCATCACGTGGGGAGATACCTCCCCAAAGCGCGGAGGCATTTACAGCCAGCAAGTCCCAGCTTTCTGTGGGCGGGTACTGCATGTTTGTGAATGCTGAACTGGATTTCTCCCCTCAAGGAGCCACTTGCCAGGCTACAGACCCAACTCTGCCTGCTGGCAGTGCCAGTAACAGCACCTTCTCTGGAAGCCAGGATTTCTCATGCCAGACACAAGAGATTGCCCCTACACGCTGCATGCATTTAAAATACTCAAAGTGCTATAAGAAGTACCCTTATTTCACCTCACTGAGTATGAAATACATGCATAATATTCAGGAAAGTTACAAGCAGATAATTTTATGGGCTATAATATCTCATCTTCCTGAGTCCCTGAAGGCACACTCCACAATCCACCAAGCACAGGAGTATCCCAGTGGGGATGTCTACATTGCTTCTTTAAAAAAGAGCAGAAAGGAGTCCTGCAAGCGGCCGAGAGCACACGCCGCTGCCACACTCACCTCCTGGCCATGCACGGGCCTCCCAGGCAACTTGCAGAACCTCCCGCAGCAAGTCCTCCTGAGCACGGCTGCTGCCATCCAAAATCTTAAGCCACTGGCCAGCCCTGCTCCCCACAGCCCCCACGGGCTCCAGACACGGCCCCAGGCTCAGCTCCCAAGCTTGCCGGCTGGACAGGCAACAGGTTTTGCATCGGGAGTTTGCTCATCCCAACGTGCGCCCTGCTCTATCTGGAACGCTGGGGCAATCAAATATTTAACATATTGAACGAGAGTCCTCCCAGCTCAGAGGAACAGCAATTAAAGACCTGCTGACTCATCAGATATCAAAGGGGAAGCGACACAGTGGGGAATAGAAATATTCTGAAGGAGCCAGACAATTGCAGTTCACCAGGCCAGGAATTCACATTAACAGCATCCTAAACAAGCTGGAAACAATGTTTGCTGAAAATCCCCAGTGGGGAGCTGCTTCACTGAGAGGAGAAAAACCAAAGGAAAATGGGTATTTCAAAATTTATAAAGAATATATCCTTAATTCTGCAATAAAAATGACGGAAGATGGCAGCATTACAGTCCTAGATACTTGGAGTCTGTACACCACAAGGAGCAATTCAGATATTTTGGAAAACATGGTCTTTCAGCTTTCTCTGCAAACTTACCCACTTCTGTGTGCATACACCAAGCATGCACTAATGGTTTATTATGGGGCCAATCCTGATATTTCTGCTCAGTGTGTGCTCGTGCACGTGCTGTTGCTGCCCCGAGTCAATGCCCCGACTGAAGGAAGGTGTGAGTCTGAGCACAGATACCGGATCTTACAGTCACACCCGATTTTGCTTGAGCAGGAGACAGTGTGTGTAATCGCTGCATCAGCATACTGATGACACTCATGGAAAAGGATTAGAAGGCAAACCTCAAGTCCAATCAACTCATCCATGAGCCTAATGAAAGCAAACTGGCCCTGCAGGCACTCATATCCACGTGAGCACGGCTGCTAAGTGTACACAGGTTCGGTAAGTGCCAATACCATGTGAAGTGACTTGGACTTTTCTGTGATTCACTGTCAGAAGACATTAAAAATCTGCGAAATGGAGAAGTTCCTATACCTGATGACGCTGAACAGGTATCTACTAGATATTTCCATACCCTTACAGATAAGCACGTGGCATCGCTCACTGGCCAGCAGCAGGGCAGGCGGCAGCACAGAACTGGAGTCCAAAGCTTTGTGATTACTAGACAGATTTAGCAGCTTCACTGCTGTAAAACCAAGCTTAAAAGCAAGTAACTGCAGAAGTCAGTAGTACAGGACTGGTAACTTACAATTTGCCAGCCGTTCCTTTGGGAAAGTGTCCTTTATGTCACCGCATGTTCACTTTTCCAAATGTCGTAACAACAGACAAATAAAGTTCCTCATTGCAATATCAGAAGCGGGATTTAAAAATGACAAGGGCAAGCCAAAGCTGCTATTTCTCTCTGCTCCAAAAATGTTCCTCCGCTTCCTCTGCCGTAAACCTTCCTAGTACCCTGCAATTATCCCCACAAAACTATCCACCTGTAGAGACAATATCCTGGTTCCACTGCCAGAAGGTCACCGGAGCCAGTCTGTATACCCTAGCTCAGGTGCTCGTTTTTAAGTCTGGCTAATCTAAAAGCAAAGTGCCCTTTAAGTGCATATCGCTTTAGCCCTAAAATACTTAATCATTAACGATTTACAGCAGAAAGGAATTTCAGTCAGTTAGACATCCTGTAATAGGCCTTTTGACTAGGGCCATTAGGAACATTTTGGTTCAGTTCAGACATAATCTATCATCTTGAGTGGAATTCACCTTAAAGGCAGTCAGTGTCTTATGCTCTTGTGGCTTTTCTCTTAAAAAAAAAGAAAAAAAAAAAAAAAGGAGGTAAAAAAAAAATAAGGAGGTAAAAAAAAAGGAAAAAAAATCCATTCAGCTTTTCTGATTTCCTAAATAGCTTAAGGTTATGAATGCCAGATAGCTTCCAGCTAGGCATTTACTGCTGTCTTTAATAGCCAAAACCTATCAGAAACCTCCCGAGGCTAAACACAGAGGAAAGCGCAAAAAGTAATCGTTTTATATTCCAATCCCTGGTAAGAAAAACCTGCTGAAAGAAGGTTAAAGCACTGTAGACTGGTCTCCTTACCATTTCTATCTCACCAGTTAATTATTGCAGCTTGGCCAGTTCCTTAGCCGACAAGCAGCTTTAGTGACTCCAGGGCACCCACGAACGCAGCAGAGCTACCCTGGGACCTCTGCAGCAGCATCCCCCAACACTAATGTACTTTTGGATAGCGACAGTAAATTAAGAAAAGGGCACAGCTTAGCTATTAAATAGCAACAGGGCCATAAAATAAGACATTTCAGCATCTGTATGTGATTTTTAGGCTGGTATCAACTTACAGTGATGCTCCAGTTATTCTGTGAAATAGAAAGTCTGACAGCCTTTATAAGCATGGCTCATTTTTATATGGGAAACATATAAAAATGCTGATGCATTATACTGTTGTATATAAACATGAAAAATAGCAAAGGTAAGCCAGAAAAGGTTGGAGTCCTTCAGAATGTAATAGAAAAAATATCCAGCCATCTTTCTGAGTGATTACAGAAAATTACATCCCTATCAAAGAACTGTGAAAGATACCAAAAAGCTGCTAGGATGGACATGTTCTCTGCTTAATTTAGTAGATTTTGAATGCCATTTCTACCAAGCCATAGTGATTTCACTACTCTTAAATTTTAAATATTCTTTTCCTATACAGACATGCATGGAAAGGGGATGAAATATCCAAAATACATCTCAAAATACCTAAATATAAAAATGCCATATTCTCATATTACACTGCAAACAGTGACGTGTATTCCCTCTCTCCCTTCCCATAATTTAAACATCCATGCCACAACATTTCTTTTAACACAAGGCATGGACCATCCTGATGCTTCGACTGCAGAAATGTGGGTACAGCTGGGCTGGCAGGCATCAGCACAGCAAAAAAATGGTATTGAAGTAGGAAGGTTCATTCCTTTGGTTATAACAAGATGAAGTTAAAAGCCTGACTTGGCAAGGCTGTGAATGATTTTTAATGGAACTAAGGTTCAAGAAAGATTGGAACTTATTAAAAATAAACACTTCAGATTGCCTGTTACTTATACTAGCAAACATAGATTGACAGTGAAGAAGGGAATGAGCGTGCTCTACGACTACCATCGACTGCAAACTTTTAAAACCTTTGATTTACTCATCAAAACTCAATGGAGACACCTCTGATTGGACTCCTTATCCATAGAGTGAAAGAGGAGGCACAGAAAAACAGTGTTCAAGCAACAGGCCACAGTAATGAGGACCACACCACATCCATCGAGGTCATTTGTCCCTCATCCCCATGGCACAGACACAACAACTGGCTACTGCTGCGTGACTGCAGCCTGAAAAGTACAGGAAACTGCTCTGCTTCCACGTTTTATCGTTTTAAAGGATTTTCATGCAGGGCTGGCAGCTTTAGTAACCGATTAGTGTATATTACTAAGACAATTCACAGGGCTTCTATAAGCCAGAAGGAGTCACGCTGGGAGATCTGCTTTCTGCTCTAAATATAGCAGCACAAGAAATGAAATCCAAGCGCCAGATTTCAGTGGGATTTCCCAGGGTGAAATGCATTACACACATGGCTCATTAGAGACCTTTAAAACAAAAACAAGAACTACACATTGCACCAGTGTATTCCCTTCTTGGTGCTGTTACTGAAAACATTTTGGATGGATGGTGGTCATTTCCCCACCATGAATCTCATCATCTCTCTACCCTTGTTTTTGGTGAGCATTTCAGCCAGCTCATCCAATACGAACATCAGCGATAACAGTGAAATTAGCCATTTAACTTCACAGGAAAAAACAAAACGAGGAAAAGGAAAAAAAGAAGTGACTACAACAGATGAGATTACTCTCATTTACTGGGGTTCAGGTATAATTGTCCATCATTTCCAGGCACCTGTGTCATGTTTCCAAAGCTAGGAGCCTGGAAAGACTCTGGAGCACAGCTCTGTAGTTGTTTCCATCTGTTTCTGTCCACAGATCTCTCTCAGATCCTTGTCTGTTTTGTGCTGCATGAATTCCCCCAGCATCTATGTATTTGTTTTAAACTGACAAACTTAATAGATGAGTGAAATTCATTTAACATGTCACCCCGTAAATTATTACCAACCCAAAGCAATAGCATCTTTTATTCCCTATGGGGGAAAAAAACCCACAACCCCCACCAGGACACACTCTTCCTTCCAGTTGCCCAGATTCTGTCTGTATTTCAAAGCTTAAGACCCTTTCCTTTGCAGCGTGCCTTCTGGAGCTGCACGCTGCCAGCCTGTTCTTCTCTCATTTGTACCTGCGTAACCCAGAAGCGATGCCACGGATTTACACCCATGTAAGAGGAGAACCAAGTCATCCATCAAACAACTGGCTACTCCATGTTTATTTAACGTATCCCACAGGCAAAAGGCAATTAACTGCCTTCCCAGTCCCAGGCTCTGACCCCACCTGCAGAACAGCTTTTCCCCCAAAGTGTGAAGACTTTCCCTCATGCAGACTGCTCCTGTATATGAGTATTTTAATGCCTTCCACTCTGGTGAGTGCCAATTTCCTATGAGTTACAGAGTTGCTCTGTCTAAAGCCTGGGAGGATGGGAAACATGCCCACGGTACTGCTCCCATGAGTGATGGCGCACAGGATGCCCCGGGTCCTGCTGCCTTGCAGGGCTCCCGACACTGCGAGCACAACGGTGGCACTGTGAAAGAGTGATCAGGCATTGAACAGGCTGCCCAGGGAAGCGGTGGAGCCACCATCCCCGGAGGGGTTCAAGAAAGGTGTAGATGTGGTGCTCAGGGACATGGTTTAGTGAGTTAGGTAGTGTTGGGTTGACGGTTGGACTTGATGATCCTTGAGGTCTTTTCCAACCTTAATGATTCTGTGATTCTTACTGTCCTCAGTCTCCCCATACAGAGAATTGTTATTTCAGCCCCAAATATGTAAAGCTCCTCATTCTCAGCTCAAAGAAAAGAGAACTGACAAGGCAAACTGTTGTGTAGAAAAGCTTCCTATTAGAAGAAAGGTGTAATGGCAATAAACATAGCACCACTGGGGAGAAGAAAGGAATTAAACACATCTGCCTTCTAACATACAGGGTTTTTCTTGGACAAGGTACAAGACTGAATCCTTTATCATACTAACAAAGACAAACACCTTTGGTCAATAGATGTTGACATGAAACTTCACATAAAGATGAATTTTGCCTTATAATCTATACCTGCTGGTGAACTGAATCATTCTCTGTTCTAGACAATGCAGTTTCTGTACAACCACAGCAGAATTTCTGGATCCACCCAACCTTCCCATAAGCCAGCCATCAGCTGCTAAAGTTCCTCCTTTTCACAAAGTTCAAAGCTTTGCTGCAAACCTTCTATCAGCCTCTGTTCATGACATGTCTCTGTAAATAAGTGCTTGATTCAGAAGTGGTTTGTGTGCAGAAAAATGTAATTAGCAGGAATTCCTTTTCTAGCATGCAAAGGAAATAAAGAGTGTAAAAGGCATTTGATATTCTAGCTTTGTAGAACAAAATTATTTAATATCTTGTTTTGAAAGATGAAATATTTGTTGTCAGAAACAATACCACCCTACTAAATAATCTGAATCAAAATCAGCACCTACACATGTCTATATGACTTGCACCTACACGAAATACAAGTATTTCAGGGCTCTGCATACAGAACTAAAGTACTCTATTTTTTTTTTTTTTTAAAAGAAGAGGTGCACTTTGCCAAGCACGTTTGCTTGCTAAGAAACAACACAGGCAGGTCACACACGTTTTCATGTATTTAACTGTTGCTGCAACTTCAAAAAATATGACAATTTACTGCTGACAAACAATGACGTTTCCATTTCTGACATTTCACCTGTAGCCCTCACTCTGAAAGATTTCAGTCCATCTACACGTGTTATGTGTTTCAGCATACATTAAAGAGAACCTTCAGGATAACAAAAAGCAGAAGTCA
>NW_010110087.1:0-3102 GCF_000699245.1 Pterocles gutturalis | reverse complement strand
TCCTGCTGATTTGTGTGCCACAAGGCATTAATGAACAATGCAAGAACACAGGAAAGCAGAACGCTCTCATGTTTTTCAACATCGGTATCTTCATTCAGTGGAAAGGATAAATGGTAGAAAATGGCCATGTCTGCTGCTACAACATACACGCTTTTATTTTTGTCATGCCTGTTTTCAGATCCGTAATACAAGGAGGGATTTTTAACAGAGCCGAAGGGTGCAATCAGAGCGACTGTGCTGCCAGAAGTGGCACAGAACCACTGATCGTCGTAATTAGGCAGAATGTGTAATTGAAGTGCCGCACACTTGAGTCTGAGCTGGTGGCTTGAAGGCGAGGTGCTGCGCTCCTCCCCAGACACGACACCCGCTGGCTCCCATCAGACCCCCCCAGCCACAGCTCACCCTCTGCACCAGACACCGTGGCACAGTGGCGATAGGAGCAGGACGGGTTTCTAACACCCATGCCACAAATGGGTGGTTTATAAAATGTCATCCCTGCCTTAGGGGCACACTCTATGCACCAGGATTACCAGGGCAAGCGTCCTAGAACAGGTTGCCCAAGCCCATACTCCCATGTCAACACCAACTGCCAAACCATTAACAGTTTGTCATGAGAAAGACCAACTTCTTACAGCAACAAGACTAAGCCTGTGGCCTTGGCGCTGCGTACAGGTGCAGGAGCAGGGAGATGTCTGAGATGTTCCCAAGCCCAGCGGCAGTGCTGGTGCCCAGTCCCGCACACCTCGGGCTGGCAGAGCCCCTCTCCTTTGCCTCGCAGGACAGACTAAGCTGAAAGGCTTGTCTTTTTTTTTTTTTTCCTAGAATAACCAAAATACCACTGGAAGTCAACGAGAACCATACAAAACCAGAAACCTGTAATGGAAATGAAACCATCAGGAGGACTTGGGCAAGACACGTGCACCCATCTGCGGTTGCCACCGCCACACAGCACGGCCACTTTGGGAGGATGTGCTGTGCCCCTGGACTTCTCACAAACACACCACAAACCAGGCCTTTGAGTAATGTAACTTTAATTTTAGCTGGTTAACCCACACCGAAGAATCATTTACGAGGACCCTCAGTCACCTTAATTGCATAAGGGTAAAATAATTTTCAGGGACCCAGTGTGTGGGAGTAAACTTCTCAGGTTTGGGTTTTTTTTTCCCCTTTTCCTGTGGTGGGGTGGAAACTCTAAAGACTTCAATTAGAAGCAATTACTGGAGATGTAGAGGCTTCTCTGAGGTTAAGCTGCCCTTCATTTTCTCAAGAGAAGCCTTTAATTAAATGCAAATAATCACAAATTTCATAGAGCAGATTGCCATAATTTCACTATTAGTTACTGGATCTCATTTAAAAAGGAAAGAGGTGGGCAGTAGTGCTGGGCGGACGTGAAGTAACGAGAACTCAAGAGGTCAAGGCTGAATTACCTGCATAAATCTATTCCTCTTCTATAAATCTGTCTGCAACCACATCATTTCAGTGTTAACAGGTTGTCCTTCATGCAAGTGCACTGGAGTGTAGTCCCATAGAAACTCGGGCCTCAATACAAATAATTACCTCAGTCCATCTTACTGTTGACCATGGCAGCAAAGGCAGGATGGGTAATGGGGAAGATGTAATTGAAGTGGAAATGACCAGAACTAAAATGATGAATTCAAATGGTACGTTCAAACCCATCTCCACAGCAGGGCCCTGGAAGAACAGGGGCATGAAATGGCAGCAAGTATTTTAAATACATCTATCAAATCAGGTATGGTACTGTGGAAGTGGAGAAGAGATAATATGGTGTCTGCAGGAGGGGAAGGGAAAGACAGACTCCACAGAACCACAGGTCTGTAATTCTGTCCTCAAAACTGTCTTCAGAGCAGGTTCTGACAACTCGAGAAGGTAACTGAAGTATGCATACCACTGCAGGGAGAATACGCCACCTTTTCCTTACTCCTTTTGTTTAGTCAGACACAAGCTTATCACAGCTAATGGCAGCAGTTAGCCCACAAGCTGAGGCTTCACCCAAAGCAGGTGGTGAAGGTTTCTGCTGCTCACTACTTTGCTCTTTGCACCGTCATTTACAGTGCAGGAGGGAGCAGCCCCCGTCCCCTTCACACAGGTGATGCTACAACCCGAGATGCAAACCGGCAGGCGTTCAGGACCAAACGCCAAGAAACGTTTTAAGAACAAGCTTTCCAGAAAGCTGATGGCTTTGCCATTCCAGGACAAGTTGAAAGTGGCATGGAAGCTACTCCAAGCAGCACCTCAGCCTTCAGGTGACCACACGGAAGAGGTGCTTCAGAAGAATTGTATTTTTGTTATAGCAATGGCTGCCAGGTTTTCAATGCTGAGAAGGTGAGAAGGTCATTGCTCTCTGCCATGCAGAGAGTTCAGGAGGGGTGTCAGGAAGCTCAAAAGGAAAAAAAGCACAAGGAATAAGAAAAAAAGCAGTGGAAAACTTACTCTATGACTCAGCTTGGCACATCATTTCTGTGTGGATTCCCAAATTAAATCATTTTTCCTACAGTGCTGTGAGAATACGGGGAGGGATCAGGTTGTAAGCTATTCAGAGGACTAAATGATTATTGGAATTTTAGCAGCAAGCTTGTTTTTGTTCTTTTGCACATTTATAATAATACCTTTTACATGTTCTCTAAGAGACAAATCTCTCTCTGCTTCAGAACTGCTAGTCTGAAGATCTTTTGTTGGCACTGAGATGAATGCTAATGTGAAATATCTTATTTCTTCAGATGAAAGAGAAGATGAGAACAATCCCTTCTGGAGGGAGGTGGCAGAAGGCGGGATCCAGGATCAAGAGTTTATGACTCACCCCCTGCACAGCCCACCCATGCTCACCTCGCTGTTGGCTGGGTCCTGCTGCTATCACACCATGGAGCAGCATCTCCCGGTCTGATAACACTTCCCATCACACGCCCCAGAGCACAGCGGGGATGTGAGGCACCAGCAGATGGGACATGCTGTTCACATACAGAAACACCTGGAAATGAAGCATTTTGCCAGAGACCAAATGCTCAACCTCACATCACAAACCACACAAATCCCTGCTACCTCTCTTCCCTTCTCCATGTATTTTGGTCCATCTGTTCTTGGAGG
>NW_010110086.1:13260-41632 GCF_000699245.1 Pterocles gutturalis | reverse complement strand
TAAAATATAAAAAATATATTTATATTAAAATATAAAAACATTAGAGTCAAAATCTACCTTGATAAGTAAATAGGGGTTGTCTGTCTACATTCAGCGCTGTGCTCTTACTGCCTAGAAGGCAACAGTAAGTGCTAACGACATTTACCCCTCCTAATAAGAGTCGCTCAAACTTCACTGTTATTTCTTGTTATTGCTCAGGACAGACACTAGCACCTCACTGAAAGCTCAGTGCTGCAAGGGAAAAAAGTCCCCTTGAGATCCCTTGGACTTCAAGAAAAGCAGTAAATCAACCGATGCTGGACAGATGACAAGTTTGATTCTCTGTGGCCGTTCCTGATTCCTAAGTGTCTGTGGACCTAAATTTCGTAAGTGCCTGAAGCCAGTGCTGACACACAGACAATCAAAACCACCCCTAAACTCAAAGCAAGAGCCATCTAAACTGGGAAAAGTCTTAAATCCATTAAAGTGTCATGGTCTGGACTCCGTACTCTCTAATTGAGTTAATCTCCATTGATGTGTAGCTGAATGGTTAATATCACAACCTTATCACCTCCAAGACCATGATTTTAATTCAGCCTGAGGTATTCTGTGAAGAGAGTAGTATATAAAAAGCAGAAGTTCTAATCTTGGAGCTGTATTTTGTGAGAAGAATTATATTAATTCCTTGGATTCTTAGCACAATTTGTTCCCCTCCACATGCACACACACATTTCCCTTTGATCAATAGCTTTATGCCCTTTTGTTTTCTGGATTTTATAAAAGGTCACTGCATTTATTACAGGAAAATTGAGATGGACAGTAAACCCAAGATTCTGTCCTCAAATCAGTGGTCATATTTCTTTGACATAGTGCAGGATACATTCCAGTAGAGGTGAAAGTGATTTTCCAGTCTAGAAGGAAAGTCCTTTGCCCTCCCCTCATCCACAGAGAATCAATCTCAAAAACAGAGAGTTTTGTCACTGACACACACACTCAGAATCTGTTAGAAACAGAAATAAAATTATAGATTATGTGCATATATACACATATATATGCACATTTCACAGAAAAGCTTCTGTGATCATAAATGGTTAATAGAAATTCAAACGCATTCTGACGCAAGAAAACTGGAAATAGTTTCCTCCTTGGCTTACCTGCCCAGACCCAAGTTCAGGGCTTTGTTTCTCCTGCAGTGCTTAATGGCATCACTCACACCTAAAACGGCCTAGAGTGAACTATTCCTCCCAACCAACTCCTTCACCCCGACTCTGCTTTAGGTGTTTGTGATTTCATCAACTATAACAAGAGAAACACAGGAACATGAACTCAAGCCCTGGCAGGTGAAGAGATTTTCAGCTCCATTTTAAAAAGCAAGCACACATGATCCTGCATATGCCTCACAGACCTCCAGTAACAGCCATTTCCATGCTCTGCATCCCAGTAGCTCTGCCCAGCTGTGTGAAACTATGTCAGCCAGTGAGATCGCGGTTTCTCACCCCCAGTACCGTAAACAGTAGACATTCCAGATCGGAGAAACACAGCTACACAAAAGTGTCTCTCTCTCTCTCAGTCTTCGACAGCCAAAAATGTTTGCCATTAAAAGGCCATCTTTGCATTTCTGAGCCATGTGAAACACTACAGTTATGACAGCTGACTATTTCATAGTAGTCATTAAGAACTAGCATCACGTATACTGCTTTTGATCACCAGGGGGTATACAGCCCTCTGCTTCATTACCCTTGCAAGATGCAAGACGCAGAGCAGCAATAGCACAGCTCTCCAGCTGCACATATTCTGGAAATCCAAATGATCTTTGCATGTTACTGAGACATCTGTTGTCACGTAACTTGTCCTGGTGGCATTCAGAAGTGCCATCAAACTCTTTGGACTTTATTTTTATTTGTTCTTGGTTCAAATGCTAACAGTTGTGATAAATAGAGTCATGCAGCACTATTGTGATTGGTAGTGTTACTACAACAGGTATGACATCAAAAGCAGCAGGGAGATGTTAGGCAAGGTAATGCAGATACAGAGAAAATCTGAAAGCATTTCACACTGTAGAACAGTGGCACTGCTTTGCTCAAACACACAACAATGCTTCCCTCTGGCTCAGCAGTTGCGCTCTTTTTCCTATCTCCTTTTTTAGTCCTTAAAGATTTATCTGAGCTTTTTCCACCCTCTGTTTAGAGTAGAGATAGGATAGTCACTCCTAGTTTAGTACGGCTAAGATGAATACAAAAGAGCAAGGGGCATAGCAAAGAATCTCTGTTCCACAGAAGTGCAGGGGAGTCACGCTAAACTGACTCACATGGGAGAAGAGAAACTCTTCCAGATGATCACAGCCTCAAATATTAGCATGCAGAGATGCTGTGGGAGGAACGGAAAACTCAGGAGATGGACACATCATCTAACAGATCCTTTTCATGTCTTTGTGCGAAAGAGGCAAAATCAGAGAAGGAGGGGCAGTGAAACTGAGGTGAGGCTGAAGAAGGGAAGATAAGCAAGAAGAAAAGCGGAGGTGGGGGGGGATGGGAGGCAATGACAACAGAATAAGTAAGTTGGAGTGGAAAGAGAGGGAGGAGGGAACAGATAGGCACAAAGAACAAGAAATAGGCAGGGTACATACTAAAGAAACGCAGATTTAAATCCCAGCTGTACTGGGAGAGTAGAAGTCTGGATAAATGTTACCCAGCTTTGAGCCCTGGTTGCTCTGAGGGGCACTGTTGAAAAATAATGTCGGAACAAAAGAACACATATGAGTGTTAACAATAACTACAAAGGGGAAAAGAAAACTCAAGATAGAAGGGTATCTAACAAAGCTGAAAAAGTAAATAAAGCTGTAAAAGGGTAACTTTCTCTCCGTTATCAAGTAACTAAATTTGAGTGGCAGTTATTACAGGAAATACGAGCTTGCATATGAAAGACTTGGTTGTACTTTGGCTTTGTTATAGTCTTTACTAGATAAACTTCTTAACCTTTACCTGCATCATTTTTACTATACATAAAAAAGGCATAATGCACATAGAGAAATAGAAAGACTAAGTGGCTGCTTCTTAAAATGCATGGAAATCCTCCAGTGGTCACAGCTAAACAAGTGCAAAGTATTAATTAACAAATTGACAAACAGACCAATAAGGAATGAGAAGCAATATCAATTAAATAAATGCACAGGCTTCACATACAAAAGCCATTATGATTGTATTAATGGTGCATAACTGTAATCGAACTTCTGCTGGGTTGCAAGGATAAATTTTTTTTTTCCCATCCATATCATAATTTGATGGCCTATTTCTCTTAATCTTCTTTATCACAAATAATATAGCATACCACCACTTTAAAGGTGTTCTTGTTATGAAAGAAAAAAAAAACACAACCAAAAAAACCAAACAGTAAATCTACTGATGGCACTTGGGAAAAAAAAAACCTGACAGAAACTTCAAGTGATTTGTGATTATAGATAGCAGACTACATTGAACTGAAAGTATGATATCATCACTACAATGATCTGACACCACTTGTCTACCTTGGAAGAGCTGATATCCTCAGAGTTGCTGTTCGTTTGTTTTTGTTCTAATGTTCTTTAAGCAATGGAGTCTGTTTGACAAGCTGTTTAATTAAATAGCCTTTGCACTTGGGCTCTGTAGCAAAAGTTCAAACATCTTAAAAGGAGGCAAATGCGTACAGATAGGAAAGCTAAGACTCTAAAGTCTCTAAGAGGTCAGATAGCAAGAGAACCCATACTTTTCTGAAATCCTCTACAGACAAGCCAATGGTGGGCAATATTTAATTTTAAGAATAGTAAAGCAATTTTCATCTGTGCATATGGTTAATATTCACCTGCTTAGAAGGGATGAGGTGCTAAGGGATTACTCAGAGAAAGAACAGAAAAGAAATTAAGAATGGTATTATTAAAAGATGTTCAAATATCTTTCTTTGGTCTCTCCTCAAATCTCTTGACCTAATCTGGGTGTAAGAATGGTGTGCATGAACAATCTAGTTTTGGTAAACTAGGAGAGCAAACAAAAAAACCCCTATTCCACCAAGAGCAACTATGTTTTATAAAAATTGGAGAAACTGTCAGCCAAATATAACACCAATATATGTGAGCATGTAATTTGACTATGCACATAATCAATTTTTCTTTAAAAATCTCAGCACTGAATTATGTGACCTGCCCTACATATTTTACAATTTGAATGAGTTTGTTTTAATTAATGGGATGTTGTCTTTTGAAAAAATGTCTAAATTCCTCCCCCTTTCACTCCTAGTGCTTCTGAGAGTTCACTCTTAGCTGACTTTGGTGAGTGAAACAGTTGTTCTTGCTCAACATCTGTTTTAGCCCCACAGAACAAACACAATGGGAATATAAACCACAGTCCATCCCAGTTACCATCTTAAGAGTTAACTAAATTCATAAAGTTGTGACTGTGCTGATGATCTGTGGGCAAAGAAACACACAAACCCAAGTCAGCTGTGGCAGAGGATGTCAATAATTTCAAAGTTTTTTTCTTACTTTTAAAATTAGCAATCTTGACAGTGAAACCACAAAGGCAGGAAAAGCAACATACTCCCATTTCCAGTCTTCCCAAAGCAGAAAATAGAAAAAAAATTGAAAATAGAAAAAAATAGAAAATAGAAAAATGATTTTGAATTTTATCAGTTTTCAGCATTGGCATTTCTATTGAAAATATCTTGATTTAGAATTAGTGACTTCCCACGCACTGTCTAGTGCATGACCTTTTGTAAGTGAGTCACCTTTTGGGTCAGTAAAATACCCATACTTGTTCAGCTGGCTTTAGTTTTGATTTTTTGGGGGGCAGGGAAGGAGGCAATTTTTTTAAATTTCTCATAGCTGCGAGCAGCACCAGAGAGTCTTGCAGACAAGATGTGGCCTATGAGCTACTGACTATAATCCACTTTTTTCAAGGGAATGACGGTAAGAATGGGAATCCTAGGTCTAGCCTCTTTTCCTGATTCTGACAATGTTCCGTTCTGTGCCTCCACTTTCCTCTTTGTACTGTAAAGATAATATTTATTTTCCTCTTTTACACTAAGGGAATATAACTATTTGATCGCAAAACAGTTGAAGTGTTGAGCTGTTACTCAAAACACTGAATCATTATTTGCAGAGTCAGTTTATGGCCTCGAAGTTGTGGTCACATGTCCTGTTATCTGCAGCTGGACCAGTGTAAAAGCTGAACACCCCAGCTGTTCACTGCTAGTGGCATAATTGCTCTCTAGACCTTTCCTCTCAGGATGACCAGAGTTAACTTGCACATATTTAGCAGGAGGATTTTTCTAACCTGGCTTGTTTAGAGAGAACCTGACTAGTACACATGTAGTTACACTAGCAAACTGGTGGGGGTATGTGGTGGAGCAGAGAAGAGCTGGCAAAGTTACCTTTTCACTCAGCTCAGCTGGAACCAAACCAGGGCTGGAGGCTTAGTCACAGTTGAGCTGTTCTTTACAGCAAAACTTCACCCAAATCAATAAAGCCACTAATCACATCTCTCTGAGTAGCAGGTGCAGAATCTGACCCAAAACAGCTACTGTTGTTGACAGAATAATTTCTTGTCACGTGAAGACTGTTCTTGCGTTGGCTGTTCCCAGACAAAACGTACAGACTCACTAATGGCTCCACACCAAATACAGGAACTTAGTTCCTTTAGATAGGTACCAGATAAACAAGCCTAGAAACTGAAGCAGTCTGGATGCTCGTGGAGCACACACAATCCAGAAAGTTTCCCTACGCAGTAAGGTTTTTTTGAGGATCACTTCTAAAGATAAGAGAACAACTCCTACCCTGAAACATTAATCCTGTGAGCAACCCGATGACACTGCTGACCAAACTGTCACTCACTGACATGTCAGAGATAGTTATCTTCACTAGAAACTAGGTTTATGGCACAGAGGTCAGAGAAAGCTTGCCAGGTCTTAATGCCTTTCAGCCATTACTGGCAATGGTGTGACTGTGCCCAAACGTGAAGGGTGGTGCATCGCATTACCTCTGCTGGCTTCAAGGTTCCTTTGCTTCCCGTGCTCCATTAATGCATCCACTGAACAAAGCAACAAATACTGCATTTTTCTTTGCCCACTGCTTTTTAATTTGCTATTTAGAAACGCTGTTAGTCAAGATGAGGATGTTACAAATAATCTGACCCACCTTGCAGCTCTAATACACAACTAAGGAGAGGCAATGTTTCTTGACTGGAGCAAATGGTGAGGTTTTTACCAAAAGTTACTGAGAAAAAAGCTTTTTTTTTTTTTTGGTGGGAAGAAGGATTTCTTTATGGATCTTAAGCAGAAAAGAAAATATCTGGCAATAGTAAAATACTCACTTTTGAGTGGATACATCTACCCTAAGATTCTAAGGTTTCCTTTTTTTTTTCCCCGCTCCAAAAAAACTCGGTTTAGGGAAAATGTTAAAATGTTTTAACACTTCCATCATGATTCAGGGGAAATTCAGCACAGATTGATGTCTCAGACCTTCCCAAGGCAGGAAACACCAATTTTGTACCAGTTTTACAAATCTTTTGCACTGCAGTTAATCCGTGAACACTGGAACTTGAACCAGGATTAAGTATTCTGGAATCTGCCACAAGCATTCCCTTTCTCTGTTCTGGTACTTCTCTTAGTCCTTAGAGAAGAGACTTAGGGTACAGAGTCTGTATGTTCCAAATAACTTCTGTCTTTCTGAGCAAGTGTTTCCAAAGCTACGAACTTTCCTCCCTGCTCCCCATAGCCCCCCAGTAGTGAAATCCAGCATAAAATATTTTTATTAGAGACAAACAAGCTAGTTTACTGGTTTATGCTTCTCCAACTACAGCATTATAGCAAATTTAAACCTTTTCCTAGAGGTATATGTTTGTATATTTGATGTATAATGAGTATGTATGAATGCATGGTAAAATTACCACCATTGACTGGACTAGGTTATAACTTAGACAGGTTTGAACAGAGAAGTTAAAAAGAACTATATGTCCAGATTGAGAGTCAGATGTTCTTGAATTCACTGCATGATAGCTTACCAACAATCCCATAGTTCTGCAATATTCTCAATGATTTCTTTTGGTATTTGATATTTTTGGTTCTCCTATAGGAGGCTAATGACTTTTCATTGGAAGCTTTTTGTATACAAAAGCTGAGTTTGAAAGCCTCAAACAATTCTGTGAAGAGTTCCGATTCTACAATAACAAGCTTCATGGAACAACACCTTGTGCTCAAAGGAGACGCTAGCTGTAGTTCTTAACTGTATGCACTTCTACTGTGCTTGTGTTACTACACATTTCCTTTTGAAGTTCCCTGCATGCCCCTTTTCTCCTTTAAAGATAGTGTGATAGAGTTACTTTTAAAGTGAGACTTTTTTATTATCATAATTTGATTAATTTTTCTAAGATTTCTCTTCATATGTGTTTTACTAAGCAGTTTCCCTTCCTGCCATATACTGAGCTTCCTAGCTTTAATGGCAGCAAAATGTATTTTTTTCCCATAGAAGGCTGTGGAATCTCCATCCTTGGGAGCTATTCAAAAGCTATTCAAAACACGGTCCTTGGCAACCTGCTCTAGGTGGCCCTGCTTGAGCAAGAGGGCTGGAGAAGATGACCTCCCTTCCAAACTCGACCAGTCTGTGATTCTTTGAAATCACAAAGTTGAACTTGCAGGCTCAAGTACACCTATCACAGGTCTTCACTCACGCACTAACACAATTCACAGCCCAGTGCTGACAAAGTCAGTATGTGGCAAGACTGTTAACAGCTGCCCTTAACTTTCATGATAATTGTTCTCCTTTAACTGACATAATATTCAATATACTGTTGTTGAATGTAGTAATGGCAAAATTCATGCCTTAAGGGCTACAATGTGATTGAGTTTCAGCCAGATAAACTGAAACCTGACCTAGTGGTGTATTACAGGCCTTTACACCACTCAGATGCATAGGTCACAATCTCACTCTGTATAAACCTCTACGTAATTATATTACAAGCCATTATTGCATATATTAAGATCATTCCAACAGATAATTAAAACAAAATCAATACGAGCCTGATTCTACAACCTTTAAAACAAGAAAACTACAGATTTCAGTCAGTCATCTTGGCTGCAAGGGACACTGAATTACACTCTATGCGTGTAATATATTATACCAAACTACTAATCACCTCTAGTAACAGCAATTTTCTAATGTTAGATCTCCAAAAGGATGCATTTTTTAAAGTGTATTCCTTTGCAAATCATATTTCGTCAGCTCTCTTAACCAGTAGCATTCAGAATCCAAGAATCTAAGATAGGATGCAATATGCACATAATGCCATTACAGTACATATCTCTATAGATATCTAAATTACATATCATATCTAATATCTATAAATACTGATCCATACATCCAAACATCTATAGATATCTATTGCATAAATATCATGGATATATACTTACATGTAAGTTTTAGGCTGGTAATGGAAAAAATGGGTTCTATTGTATTTGAACATGTGTAACATTTAGCTTTTACAAAACAGAGAATCCTAAAACATTTAAAGACCTCCATTCTGTATATATCACTAAGAATAACAGGATCTGATTACTGAAGTAATAGCTTTTCTGTTACTCTTTCTCTAGGACTGTTCTACAATTTAGAACACCTGTCTGCAAAAATCTGTGTATAGAGCATTTAAGAAAATATTTAATAACGCAGAATATGACAGTTTCCATGGAACTACATAAGGCTAATTTACTTCTTTTACGCAAAGTACAGAAAATTGAGGAAGAGTTAAAAAATACAGTCAGAATTTATCAGAGCATGAATAAAGAGTCCCATATTTACTGTATAATGCCAAGCATACTATCATTGCATAAGAACATAAAGAAATAAATCAGAAACTAGAATTTTCAAAGTTTTCCATGCATGCCCACTTCAATAACTGGATGACTTCTGGGTGATGCAGAGCTCCCACAAATCAGGAGCAATTAAGAGAAGTCAGAAGCATGTAGTATTAGATTCTCAATCAGAAATAGTCTTATAGAATATAATAATTCACTTTGGAACCTAATAGATTATTAAATTCTTCAGATAAACAACTATATTCATGACCATACTCATAAAGCAAGACTGTCCATTTCTTTGTTTACTTATTTTATGTTTTGTTTGCTTATCTTAACTAATCTGCATGTAACACTTTATTTAAAAATGGCCTTATAAACAGGATTTTCCTGTTTAGACATTACACTGTAAGGATACTTCCCAACACAACCATGATCACAACCACCATTTCATCCACCTCTCATTACATATATTGCTAAAGAAAGAAAGAAAAGATGAAGGAGCTGCTGACTTGGATCTTAGTTTCCTCAGTCAAACAGTAGTCCCTGAAAACTTGCCAGTTGCCTTTGATGACCAAATCAGGCTTGCAGCTCGCTAATCTCAGTATCTTGAGTATTTAAGGTATTTCCTACAATAAGTCTAACCAAGTACAGATAAATACTACAGTACAAAGGAACCTGCATTTTTTAGCTTAGGAAAAATTGAATATTTTATTCGCCAACACCATCATTAGTCTTCAACATGCCATACTAAATTTACTTCATATCCTTCTACCTCTTTGTGTGCACAGTCACTACCTCGGTACAAAAAAAAAAAAAATAATTAAAAATCAGTTAACTGAGTTTGAAACATGCTTTGCTTTATTTCCTACCTGAAGGATGTAACCTCGAACATAGTCTCGGAGTGTCCAGCCCAAGCCATGTAGAATATGCAACACCTCCTCTTGCTTCAGTACACTGAAGAGTCGGTCAAGAAGTATCTTCAGTCTCACAGGCACAGCCTGAGTACCATAGAGCATCAGGCTGCTGATGTCAAACACAACATTGGACTGCACAATCTCCACTTGGGTTGGGTGGTAGAGGTGCTGAGTACTAAGCTTGTCCAAGGCTGAAAGAAAAGGGGTTAAACATAAGCAAAGAGCTAAATGAAAGCCAAGAAAATAATCCCAAAGAATTATCTAAACACATTGAATTTGGCTGATGCATTTATTTTCCAGAGAAATATCACCTGGAAGACTCATAGAATCATAGAATCACAGAATGGTTTGGGTTGGAAGGGACCTTTAAAGGTCATCTAGTCCAACCCCCCTGCAATAAGCTTCAACTAGATTGGGCTGAGCAGCCTGATCGGGTTGAGCCCTGACCAACCTGACCTTGAATGTTTCCAGGGATGGAGCATGTGCTACATCTCTGGGCAACCTACTCCAGTGTTTCACCACCCTCACAGTAAAAATTTTCTTCTGTGTATCTAGTCTAAATCTACCTTCTTTTAGTTTAAAACCATTACCCCATGTCCTATGACAACAGGACCTACTAAAAAGTTTGACCCCATCTTTCTTATAAGCCCCCTTTAAGTATTGAAACACCTCAGTAAGACCTCCTCAGAGCCTTCTCTTCTCCAGCCTGTCCTCACATGGGAGGTGCTCCAGTCCTATGATAATTTTAGTGGCCCTCCTCTGGACCTGCTCCAACAGGTCCATGTCTTCCTGTGCTGAGGACTCCAGAGCTGGATGCAGAACTCCAGGTGGGGTCTCACCAGAGCGGAGTAGAGGGTGAGAATCACCTCCTTCAACCTGCTGGCTACATTTCTTTTTATGCAGCCCAAGATCTGGTTGGCTTTCTGGGTTGTGAGTGCACATTGCCAGCTCATGTCCAGCTTTTCAACCACCAGTACCCCCAAGTCCTCCTCTGCAGGGCTGCTCTCAGTCCCTCCATCCCCCAGCAAGTATTGATACTGTGGGGTGCCCTGACCCATGTGCAGGACCTTGCACCTGGCCTTGTTGAACCCCATGAGATTCACGTGGGCCCACTTCTTGAGCTTGTTCAGGTCCCTCTGAATGGCATCTCTTCCCTCAGGCGTGTCAACTGCACCACTCAGCTTGGTGTCATCTGTGAATTTGCTGAGGGTGCACTTGAACCCACTGCCTGTGTCATTAAGTTATTAAACAGTGCTGGTCCCAGTATGGACCCCTGCAGGACATCAATCATGACTGAGTGATTCTTTCTCACAGATGCAGTCCGATACAGGTCTTGTTTCCGAAGGTCACAATTAACTTTAATTCCTACACTAGAAGGGTGCTCAGCTGAGCCCCAGAGACCACAATATACAAAATTTCAAAAGAAATTACAGAAAATTTATGATTACTTGATGACCAAGACTGAGCTATGCAGAATTGATTGGGATTGTTAAAGGTTTGGGACTTAACCTCCAGGGGAAAAAAAGAAAACAGATACACCCTAAATCCCAGCCTTCTAAACATGTTAAAAATTAGTCCCCTGATTTACCATAAATTCTACCATGAATTCACTGCTGCTTCAGCTGGCTAGTTTGCTTTACACTTCTGTGTGAATTTCATGTTATTCACTGTGATGCGAATAATATAGAGATGAGGGGAGGGGAGTTTTTCAGGTTGAAGGTAATTCTTATCCCCTTGTGAAGTTAAATATGATGTAATTGCATAAGTCATCATGCACTTTACTGAGTACCAATGTTTAAATTTAATTTTCTTTCCATTTTATGGACTATGTTGCAGCACCTAAGCTTCTCACTACTTTTTTTAAACAAAACTTTCTAAGCATTTAAAATAATTTTATAGGGACTTCTCTTGTACTTTGTTTTCTTCTTGGCTCATGGTCACCGGAGAGTTCGTGTACTCTTGATAAATTGCTTTCTTACATCCAGAGCGCAAAGGCCCTTATCATTTACTGGCTGGCTTCATTCAACACGTTTACTCCAAGGAATACTTTGTCAAAGAGTTCTGGTTTCCTCATACTTCATTTCTTGCAACTGATTTGTCTGATCTTTCCTATTCTAGTGCTTAAGTCAACTTTGAATAAATAGCTTTAAATATTTATTTAACATTCAAAAAAGATAAGGAATTGGCAAGCCTAGGGACTACAGTCCTGTGTTTCTCCACAGGACATTTATACTGCAGAATGTGAAGGGTGAGATTTTTCTTCCAAAAGCTCTTCTTCTAAAGTACTTGAGCTATATAGGCTTCATGATGTGGGCCTGTTTTATTTACAAAGTCTAATTAATGGGATTTGATTGAAGATTAAACAGGTCAAATACTTTCCTACTTTATTTTTTTTTTTTTTTGCCCCTTTCGTGTACAATAGTTTTGTAACATGGTTACTTTGTTACTACCATAACATATGTGTTATCAAAGTACTCAGCTAGAAAAGCCTAGAAAATGGATTTTGTTACTGTGCAGGCTGTGCTGTTTGTATGCTGATATGTATATATGTGTACCTGGGGGGCAGAGCAATCATTTGGAAGGAGTAAAATAAAGTAAAAGAATAGTATTTTTTTAAAAAATACCACTATTACTCACAATAAGAACACTGGAAATATTATCAGTGTTAATACACGTAACACCTTCTACCAGCCTTAAAATAATTAAGCAAATTTGGATCATCTTGAGCTTTCTACCTTGTCTTACAGAATGAGAATAATGTCCAAAGAGGTTAAATGGTTTCTCCAAGTTTAAACAATTCAGACCATAGTCAAGACCTGAATTAATATTTTTGAATACTCAATGCTTTTTAATCACTGCATCATACTGTATTTCTAATATATATTAATATTTGGTTTTGGTTGTTGTTACTTAACAGTAACCCTATGCCAGCAGTGAGGCAAAGCAAGTTCTACCAGATAAAGAAGCCTTGGCTTGCTGAAGATTTTAAGGTCATGCTTCTACTCTGGCCCAAGTCAGAATGACTGTAAGATGCCTTTATCTAAAGACTATTGGGTGGATTATAAAACTAATAGGTAGAATGAGATTACAAAACTCTGTGGACTTTGTGTAATGTGACCACTCTGATGATAATAGCTTCGAAAAGGTTGAGATGGAACAGAAGTGAAAAAATAAATAAAAAGGGTCCTTTTAAATTACTAAGCACACTCTTTGACCAGCAGACAGAATTTTTCCTAAGATACCTTGTGCTATTCCACTTATCTGCAACATTTATTTTCAAGCAATATCACCTACAGACATCCGTTTCTCAGCATAAACACACACACAATAAGAGTTAGTCTGGTGCTGGATTAATTTTCCAAGTGACAGTGAAATTATCTCAAATTTTGATTTGTGGCCTTATTCTTCACGTTATATAATAAACAAATAAGCAGTGATTTTTATCCTTTTGAAGTACAAGTCAACATTTGCACTGAAAGCATATATTTTTGCATGGGTGTGTAAGAACATTTGCAAACTAAAGACAGATATGCTACAGACAAAACAAAAACCAAAAAACAAAAACCAAGAAAGTTGCACATGAAGAGAAAGAAAATGCACTTGAACCCATATGAGAAATAATAGCATGGTAAGCATCTGAAATTCTTTCAAATCACTGACTATTGAAACCCCTTGCAGTTGGCAGGAGAATTAAACTTTTCATTATAATTTGTAATTTATAAAAATTATCTTTTTTCTTTAAAAGAGATTGCTAAGGAAACAGCTGACAGGGAGAAGTTGCTTTCTGTAGTACTTCTAAATGATTTCTCCTCTGGTATCATTAATTAACTAATGCTGGTGTTCTAGGTGTATTCAAGAGGCCATTTATGTTGTTAGACACATACTTTTCCAAATAAGAGATAGAAGAAGGACCTAAGTCTCCTTGTTTTTGTTTTTGTTTTTTTTTCTATAAGGATAAGAGTATTAACTTTAGCCTTTTTGCCAGACCTCAGAGTAGACAGTTGTATTCTGCTGTCCTGAATTGCCCATTTCATGTGGATAATACATTCCTCACCATTTTCTGTTCTAAACTACTCGTTCAATTTCTATATGCTAGTGAACAATGCTGTGTTTCACAAATGAATACATTCAACAGTACCTGTGGCAGTGTATGATTTCATAAGTGCTTACGAGACTTCAAGATGAAACATGCTATATAAAAAAAAGAGCTTTATTATACCTGAAAAATGACATAAACAGATGTGTCCTTATTAAGAAGATATCAGTGACTGAACATCATAAACCACACATTGAGTCCCTTCCTGGTGCAGCATGAGGTATTACTGAAGCTTCTTACACTTTCAGTGAGCTCAAAAGTTCACCCAGAAAAGTCAACATGTTTGTGCCTCTTTTGTCGTAACCTGCACAATGTTTTCCACAATCAGCTATCATGGGTTCAGCCAGGTGCTTAACTAAGAAGGCCACCTTTTAACAGCCCAATTCAATTCTTAGCACTGCACCAATAGTCTGATATTCTTCACCTCCATGTGTGCAGTAAAGCTGTGCACTGACAGAGGAAGAAAAGATCTAAAGGATTTTAAAATCACATACTTGCTGAGTAATCAAATTTTTTGTGGAACAGCCTAAAAATGCCTTTGTGTTTTACTATGACAACATACACCATAGTAATATTTCTGTGGTGAATTATAAATTTTAAGTACTTGTTTAAGAAATTTTAACTATTAAAAACTATTAAAAAAGAGGGGCAAAAAAGGTTGATGAAGAAGTAGAGGTTACAGAATATTCCCTTCAACACCCAAATATGACTAATTGGATAATTAGTACAGGAATTAGGAACATTTCAGTACTGGTTTTCTTACCTAACTCTGAGGTATCAAGTATGCATCATAATCATGTATAGAATTTAGAATATTAGACCTACATCTAGTCCAACTGCCTGACCACTTCAGGGTCGATCAGGAGTTAAAGCTTATTATTGATGCCTCTTAAACACTGACAGCCATGGACCATCAACCACCTCTCCAAGAGCCTGTTCCAGTGTTTGACCACCCTTCCAGTAAAGAAATGCTTCCTAATATTAAGCCTGAACTTCCCCATGTTGGCTTATCCACTCTTTACCGTCCTGAAGAGTAAACAACATCCCCTAGATTTTACAGAGACTCTGCTGATTGCAATACAGATTTGAATTGTAAAGAGAACGTTGAAATGGATACAATGTCAGTCTTCACATTACAGCCTCCAGTATTCTTGTTATGCAAAATTCCAGCAAAAAAACTGTGGACTTATTTGTAACAAACCAATGAATGAACTTTTATATTCTGTTTGTGTTGGTTTTTGTGGTTTTTTTAATATAGGAAAACAGGGACTGGACATCTACTTCACCATTTATATTTTACTGGAGTCTTGGGACCCTCTGTAACTCAAAAGAAATTTAGTACAAAAGATGCATTAAAAGAAGGCTCAAATACTTGTTCAATTTATCAAAAGACATAAAATAAAGACAAAATCTTTAATTTCATCTACACTGTGGCCAGTTCATAGGCTCAGCTATGCAAATTTACTCAATGACCTCAGACCCTTTCCTTCCCAACATGCACTGGACAAGATCAACCAAATTAAAAGCCACTCTTCTGAGTGGATTCAATTTTTGTTAAGCAAAACAAATACAAGTATGCAGTGATGAATTTTGTACTTTAGAAGTCTCATTTTTTTTTGCATAGCTACAATGAAAGCATGACATTTTGCCTTTATTGAATATAAAATAATCTTAAATATTCTAGTTTTAATGCAATTTGAGTTGTAAATACACATGCCTCTTGCTAATTTCCTGATTCTAGACATATGTTTAGGTATCCTAGAGAGGGATGAAAAGGTCTAGTGAAACCCTTTCTCTTAGCTGATTTGCCTGGCTGTGTATCTCAGAACACCACTGAGAAGATTCTGTAGGTTGCAATGTACAGGACATTATGGATCGCATTCCATTTCAGTTTTAAATTTGGGATCTGCAATAGTCCCTCTCCAGATTTTCTTGCATGTTCTCCAGCCAGTTCTCTAATTTACCATAGAGGGATACAGTTGGAGTGCATACACACGTACACATGACAATACAGAATTTTATAAACATCATAATCTTTCCAGATTATGAGATTTGTTCAAAGGTCAGTAGGAAAATGAAAAATAAATTCTATGTAGTCTGTGTCCAGACAATAACAGAGAGCTTTCCAGACTTTTTTTTTTTTTTTTTTTTAAATCTAAATAACTGGGCCACTTTCTGCAGCAAGAGAAACTGCGATTACCAGACAGATTAACTATACAATACCAACATAAAAAGGTTCCATAACACTGTTGCAACAATGGCATGTTGAGTATGGTAAAAGAGAGACAATATTATTAATGTCAGTGTGGGGCACTGCAGTTTGCTGTTGATTTTAGCGGTGAACGTGAACTTTCAGAGTTCAACATTTTCTTCTTTTCCATCAACTACAGAAAAAGAAGTAACAAATGCTTTCAAGAATGGAAGGTAGCTTATGAATGACTAAAATGCTGGAGGGAAAGGCAAACTACTGCAGTCATAAGAGGTCTAAGCTAGCCTCCCTCAGGATGCAGATTTAATACCACCTGTAACATGGTGTAATGATGTGCTGCATTTTTTTGGTGGAAAAAAATTGCTCCTCAAAAATAGCATGCTTAGAAGGACAGGAAAACTTGCCAGTGTCTACTAAATGGCTCAGATATTTTCATGGCATAGGAAATGATCCCATTCACCCCTGGCACAAGTGCAGACATCATGGGACATCAAGATTTATATGAGGGGGTGAACGTCCTGAATCCATCTGGGTATAAATTCCAGCTACAACATGGCATCCTTTGGTGATCTCCATTCCACTTCTGTCTTCATCCCTTTCACAGTTTAATCCACATAGGAGAGAAATGGTCACTAAGACACTGTGGATTTCAAAAGATCATGGAAAGAGAGTAGGTAAAGCATATTCCAATTCATATGCAAAATCAACTTTTCCTTCTGCCTTTTTACTGTATTTAAAAGCTAATAATGGAAACCATTCACCAAATGTATTTAGTCCGTGACAGAGGGACACATATGTGATCTTCTAATTACAGCTTGCATGTACAGATGTTCACACTTAGTAGAAGGATTTTTAATAGCATTTTAAAATTAAACGTGTGTTGATAATAGGTGTTTCAAACCCAAACAACACAGCAAGTAAACTGATAAACGTCTTCATGCCTCACCATGCCTCATGCTCTAACAACATTTTTAAAACAGATCAAAACCCCCCCCAGCACTTCGGTTGCATGTACACAAATAAATGTTATTAAAAAAAGTCTGAATTAAAACTTTCATTAATTTTTCTGTCTATGATCTGATTCCAAGTTGAAACATTTAGATTGCTACTAGGTTTATGTAGCCGAAAGCAGAACCACAGTTTGTTCACAGATGCTGCTTGCTGTCTGCATTTTTTTTTTATCCCTTTGCAAAACTTTGAACCCCATCCAGCTTTGACACACTGCCTCTTCAGTTAATAACTATCAAGTTTCCCCTTGTCTCCTGTCTACTTTTCTTTGAGGCAATTGCGCACTCAGCACCCCGAGATAATAACACACATCTATAAGATAAAAGCAATGGCATTAATGTAATTGTCTGCCTTTCTCTCTTTAGCCTAATCTTTTTTTTTTCCCTTCAGTTTTGACTGCCTCTGTGACACCTGTTTTTGTCTCCTCTGATCCTACGACAGGTTTTCCGCTGACAAGGTTTTTGCCTGACAGAGATTCTGCCAGACAAGAACATAATAAAATATGAAGAACTGCTTGTCAGGGTTTCTGCCAATGCTCACATGAAAAAGGGAAAAAAAAAAAAAAATCCTGACTTTTTTTTTTTTTTAAAGGGGCCCTGTGCTGGTTGCTTTTGGCCTGTCAGGAAAACAGCCTCCCTGGCCAATTCCTGCAAGCCAGACAGGTGTTTTCTTTTATGTTTTCTTTCTCCACAAAAACTTTCCCTTCAATAGTGGAAAACATGATTATGGTGAAAAAAAAAAAAAAACAAAACCAAAAAAAACCCCAAAACACTTTCTCCTGAAAATGAAGGATAGACCTAACTTTGTGTAGTGGTACCCCATGAACATGTTTTTAATTCAGAATTGACCCCTTAACTAAATAAATAAAGTGGTAGGCTTTTTCTCCCTCCTTTTGTCAATAGCTAATGTGTTCAAAGGAACAAGCTGTAAAGGACCTTCATTCCAAGTTCTCAGGAAAACATCCATGCTACTAGGCACTTCCTGCATGGACATCCTGTATGAATGAAGACACCTGACTATGGGGACCATGGCAGGGAAGATCAGACAGACCCTCTTCTCTTCTGTGAGATTTGGACCTTGCAGTCCTCTCAGTGCGTGCATTTGTGCCTACGTGAAGGAGGACTTCTAAACCGATGGTTACCTGATGGAGGAACACATGTGGATTAATCACGTGAGCATCTCAACACACAGGTGCTTTTGTGTATGTTGGTATCATCTGTCACCTCTACTGGAGATGGCAACTATTGATCGGTCCATGGTGTCATGGCCATGAGAGCACCAGCTGGCCTTCACTGCACTGACCAGCCTCTCCAGAGATCTCCACACAGCATTCTCAGTCTATGGGTCCAGGCTCCTTACTAGAGCTCGGGCCTGGACCTTCATTCCCTACCTAAGGTACATTGTACGTGTGCCTGTTTGTAGTCCTGTCTTCTAGATGACCCTCAGACCCACGTTACAGCCTAGTCTCCAGCCCTGTCTCTGGCCCCACCTCTTTCTGCTCCTGATTGGAGCCCCTCAATGGACCCTTGACCTGACTCATTTCCTTGGCATGTCTGAGGTGGTCAATGGACCCAGTTACTAGCACCTGGTTCTGTCTGCTGTGATCAGACCTCGAGGAACTGTGCCTATGGTTCAGGCATGGCCAATGCTGGAGTTGTCCTTGACTGCTGGCTCAGACTTCTTTGCTGGGCAGCTCCACTTTTGCTGCTCCTTGACACATGGATTGACAATGTCATTGTTGAAACCTACGGTATACAATGGAAGCCACTAAATTAATGTATCTCTTTCTATTACCTTGACTAGTCATTCATCTTCAATTTTCTTATCTCATGTCTCCAAAGCCAAGTGCCTCCTTCCCATCAGCCATTAACACCTTCTTAAAAATATTCTCTCCCTTAATAATGGAGAGATAGGAGTTAATATGTATCTTAATGGTCCTAATACCATCTGGTTGACATACTATATGCAGTGAGACAGAAGCACATTTGGGAGTCCTGGATTGTGGTCTGGATTTGGAGGATTTCCATCTTAATCCAAACGCACCTCAAATTCCATTAACTGTGAGTCACAGATTCACAGAAAGTCTAAGTTGGAAGGGACTTCTGCAGATTGTCTGGTGCAGCCTTCTATCCAAAGCAGGGCCTCTGATCAGGTTATCTCTGTCCCCGACAAGCTGAGTCTTTGCTATATACAGTGGGGGAAATTCTGCCACTTCTCCAAGTAGTCTATTTGATCTTTTATGCAGCCTTGAAAACTGTAATGAAAATGTAACAGGCACTGCCCACCTGTTATCATCATTCTGTTTGGAAGGAGTACTCTGTTGCAGAGGCATTTTGCAAAGGCAAGCCAAGACCAGGGTGGTGTTTCACTCTAGGGTGTAACTCTGGTTCAAGCCTAAGAAAGCTCTCCCACACGTGCTCAACCACCTCAGTTTTCCCAAGAAAACCGGCTCTCCTAGAGCTGCTTACAGCTTAAGACGTTCAGACCCTGGGAAGACAGGTTCACACAGCTAGTTCTACCATTCATAAATATCAATCTTTCCCACCCCAGTTCATGTACTCTGACCATTTCACAAAGTTCCTGTTAAGTATACTTCAGAAAAATTTACAGTATTACATTAGAATACAATTAGAGAAGTCTTTGAGACTTATGTCATGCATTTCTTGTATTATCTTTTCTACTTCTAAAATCCAGATGGAAATGGGATAATAAAGTAACACTATTGTCTTCTACGTTAATCTGGGGCAAGTTTCCTCATAATGCTCCAGCTCAAATTGAAATTCTTCCTAGTATGTAAAAAAAAAAAAAAAAAAAAAAAGTTTTGTCCATGGAATTTCACATTTGCAAAACAGAAAGCTGAGATAAAGTTACCCATGGTATTAATGTTGCTTTGTAACATCTGAAAGCAGTATTAATTTTTTATTCTTGCAGTCAAATACCATTTTAACCTTATGAAGCTATATGGAATGGACTGGTAGGGTTTGTTTCATTTAGAGCTCTTTCAATTTGTGTTCTGTTTAACCTAGTGAACTCTAGTTAATTAAGATATTCCTACAAACAATTAAGCTTCTTGTAGGATCGTTAAGAAGATATAAAAATTTATGATGTAATAAAGTGTAATAAAATGATAAAGTGGTTAGCACACCACAGCGATTCACGTGCAGCAGCACAGGTGTTAAAAGAGACAAGTAGGCACTGTCACCTAAACACCCTGGAGAACGGTGGATGTATATTGCAGAAGTCCACCACTGCTGCCCCACAAATCCATTAGTGATTTGCACTCTCAGGTCTCACAGAATTTGTCCTGCTCATCTGGGAGCCAACCAGCGAGCAACAGACACTCTTTTACTCCTATCAGAAGCTAGCTATGCCATGTAGTGAACCTCCTGTAACCACACTTAAGGGGGCAAGATCAAGGGTTTCACTGATGACCTCTCCAAAAAGCAGCCTCTGCTATGTCCAGATAGAGGAATTCCAAGTGCTAATTTAAAAATCATTGCTTTTATTGCCTTTGCTCCATCTTGCACATAGCAAATCTATATTTTTCCTTACTGTATTCTCTTCTTTGGAAGACAGGGTAAGACATCATTGTCCAAGACTTCTCCTGGCATTTTATCCTATGGTAATGGCTGTACTAAATGGGATGAAGCCTTCTCTGTAAAATGTAAAGTCAATAATGACAGGCAGCAAATCAGAATAACCTGCACTTTTGAAATACCTTTAGTCTACACTTCCCTGGGCATTTTTTAGCTAGTCAAGAGAGATCATAGTTATAAAAGTGGTCTTACATGTATTTCAGAGTTGACAATAAGTATCTGATGGTATTCATGCCAGCTCAGTCACAGTACAAAGTGTGATTAGTAAATTAAAAGTTTTTGAGAGAATAAAATGTTCACAATGAGAAAGGGCTTCACTCTGAGACATGAATATAGCCCAACCCAGCAAAAAAGGGCACCATGCTTCAGAACAGGTCATGGTCTGTTTAGGGCTTACCAGGCACTGGAGCAGTCCTTAGCTGACCGCTTAATGTCTGGTCAGGGATAATCTCACCTGACCACATCCAAGGGACACTGGCATATTCAAATCCAGGGCTGTGAGACAATGAAGTTGGGGAGAGGGAGAAAGGTCTAACCACTTCTTGATTACATCAAGATGAGGGGGTGGCAGGGTGGCAGGGAAGAAGAGGAAAACTATTTTGATCTGAATGGTCCCCCAGGGAAATCCAATGAGGTGGGAGTGTGAACATATGCAAGTTAGAGACTGTGGTTTACCAGTAGGGAAAACCTTACTCAACACCTGAGGATGTCAAATTTGCATGAGGACTAAACCCTGGACCGTATGGTTATGTAAGTATCAGCTGAATACAAGGATGGGAAATGAAGACTTTTTATTTGATCTTAGGACAACAAAGTTTATTTCCTTTCTGTCAATTGTGGGTTATAAAGCTCTGAAACAATATTCTTTGTCTTGGATACCACAATACTTGCATATTCTCATTTGCTTTTACCTCAGCTTGACTTGTATTAAGGGTGATCTCAATGCAACCCAAAGCAAGCACTATATCACATCATTCCTACAAATGTTGCAGGCTTTAAAACCAGATACTCGGTAAGATTACTCACAAGATAACAGAGTGCATCTTCTCTGTGCTTCATTGGCCACTCTTTGCTGCCAAAGGGAAGCAATAAAAGATGGCAAAGGAAGAAGTGGGAACTTTAAAAACTGTTTACCAGCAATGAATGTTAATCAGGTAAGGTTCTTGGAAGCAACTGAGTAATGAAAACTATGCCTCAGCCTTCAGGGTCAAAAGGAAGTTATAACTGATGGACTAAAATGGTTTTGTCAGTACAAGACAGGAAAAGCCAGACTAGATCTAAAATAGTTTTACTTTAGAAGCCATGAAGAGCTAGCCTTTGTTATAAATGAATTGTAGATAATTACTTTGCTAAAAATCTCTGTGTAGCTAAAAAAAATTAATTCTATGATGTTCTCAAATAATTTCAAACCATTCTAAAGAATTAAAAAACTAAATAGAAGGAAAACAAGTATGTTTGGTATGCTAAAATTGTGATTATTTTTTATATCCTATGGAACAACACAAAAATAAGCCTACCATTTTACCAGTAAACTATAATAATAGGATTACATTTCTCCTTTCCTTTTCTAGTATTCATTCTCTACTATCTCAGTTTTTAAGTAAAAAAGAACATGGCTCTTATGCTGGCTTTTAGAGGGACTATAAAATCAGTGATGTGGTGTGGTTTGTTTTGTTATGTTTTGGTTTGGTTTGGTATGGTTAGAGATGATCTTCGACTTTGCAGACCTGGATTGCTTTCACTTAATAGTGAATATAGGAAGTCTGCTGATTTTCACTTCAACATAGCATTCCTCTTCCTTCCTGCCTCATTCTTATGCAGCTCACATTTAAAATCTAAACCTTCTTCCTGGACCAAGTCCTTTGAGCCACTTCTGGGTGAGGGAGAGATGCAGTTGTTTTCTTTTCTATTTGTTTACACCTGGCCTTCCTTTCTTTTGTTTTCACTTAATGTTTCTTTTATTTGACAATTTCACGAACTATCATGTAGAAATTCAGAAAGCTCAACAATTCTGAATGAAGAAATCCCAGTCATGCCATGCATCTGACTTTATGACAGAGCATCTTCCATTTTCTAGTGGAGATTGTTGTTTTCATTGTTAGTCTCATTTACAGCAAGCTAGTACATGCATTATATAAATACTGGCAGCAGAAAACTTCCTTCACAAGGTGAAAGGGTAACCCACAGAGCAAGTCTCTGAGCATTAGGTATTCACTGGATGACAGCTTTTAAACTGAGAAAGAGTAATGGATTCGCCCCATATGCCAAAATCTACTAGTTAATGTCATTTTCATTAAAAACAAAAGGAACTTAATGTCAAAGTTACCAGAGAAAAGGCCTGGCCAAGTCTTGGACTGGAGACGGGGCCGCATGTGGCCTCATCATACCTCAGACAGGTGCTAAGGCCTACTTGAATAAATAGCCCAGCCCCAAGCTGTGCCTATTGGCATAAAACAGATGAAAAGACATCAGGATCACTACAGGGCTAAGGATCAGCTTTCTCTGAGAGAAAGAGAAAAAAAAAAAAAAAAAAAGAAGGAAGACATCAAAAATGTTCACAGGATACTTCACTTCCCTGAGTAGATTGAACAGTGTGAAATTCAGCTAGTCCAAGAATGCACAGTATACCAAAAACTTCTGAAAAACACGCCGCTGCTGTGTGATTGAGTTTTACCAGCTATCATTCTGAGGGTAAGAGAACTAGTATTTCTAATTTTCTGACTTTCTCTGAAACAAGGTGACAATGATTTCAGACAAACTAATATTATACTGTGGTTTTTTTCAATCACTGTGAAGTCCAAGTTACTGAAACTGAGACAAATAGAATTAATGTCATAAATAATGGCTTTAGTCCACTGTGGCATATGTCACCTTGGCACATCTTTTTAGAGCAAAAAGGTTATGAGAGAGGGTAGACTGTATTTCCCATTGATACTGCAGTGAGTCTTTTGATCTGTTGGACTAGGTATAATAACAGTATTTCTGCTAGCAGTACGGTAGTTGTTACTCTGACATCAATGAGAAGCAGACAAGGTAAAATGCAAAGTCAATTAAATCAACATCTTTTTACTGCAGACTTGCTTAATTTCTTTCCTCATAGGCTAAGACACTTCTGCAAGGGGAAGTGGGTAGCAAATAAAGTGGGTTTTTCATTATTTCCAGTAAAGTTTGCGTAAGTGATTTTTGTGCTGGTGCTAGTGAAATGTCACTACGGTCTTCATAATATATTATTTTGTTTTAACAAAACAAAAATACCAGGAGATGAAACCAATTCAGGCACTCATGTAAGTCTTAATTTTTTGTAGTCATCTTACTCATACATTATTTAAAAGCCAGAAAACAGCAATTTTTCCCCTTGAAAAAATTTTGCTATTAAGATTTTAATAAAATTTTATTTTTTTCACCATATGGACTATACCAAATATCCTAACCATTAAAAATAAAATAGCAGGAAAAACATCAAACTGTCACTTGTTTACCTGAGGCCTAGGAAATGTCTTATCCTATTTAAATAATTTATATTTTAAGTTAGAAGATAAATTCCTGCCCAAGCTGACAATATGAAAGCTAGGCTTCAGCTGAAGACAAATTAAAAGAGTCTAGTTATTCAAATCCCTTAAAATACCCAGAGATTCACACTAGCAATAACCCATTTTCCATTATGCACAGCAGTACCAGAGAATGCTGCTATGCTCTATGCAGCTTTTGGCTTAAGCGTTAAAAACACTGATGGTAGGATTACCCAGCAGTGCAGGGTCAAAACTCAATAGCTGAACTTTTGCCAATAGAAACATTTATCTTCCCACAAAAAAACCCCTCTGATGAATCTGTTCATATATGGACAATCCTACTTTTGGCAACACCAGACGGAAGAAATTGAACTTGTAGAAAACCTTTCCTTTCAAGATGTGTGCAGCTCATTTTAGGTGAGCATGGAAAAACATGAGAAAGACAATGGAAGCAGAAAAAAAGAAAACAGTCCGGCATTTGCTAAGTGAAATCATACTGTGGTGACTGTACGCCCTTTCCTCCTCACTCCAAGAATTCCAAGATTTCAAATGGCAGTTATTAACATGAATTAGCTCTGCACAGATTAGTCAAGTACAGCATGAGAAGACTGCAGTTCTAAGCTATTTTTGATCTATTCAGTTAATTACGATTCTAGGTTATCAGAACGGAATAGGCAGGGTACTTCCTGTTGGAAACACCTATTCTTTGATAATGACATTCAGTAAAGCACTACATCATGTGTCAAGAAGCTGAGTTGAAATTCATTAATAAAAATCAGAAGGAAACCCTTTAATTAAAGCAGCAGGAAATACTATTTGCATTCAAGGAACAACTTCTGAAAGTAGCCTGCTAACAGTTTAAAGAAAATAATTTCTGAACAGCAACCTGATTCAGTCATTTTGAAATGTAGGTGCTACAGTGCAATGAATTGATCAGTCTACTGAATGCCACCCTCAAAATCCTGGAAAACAGCAAAGATCAAGAATTTAAGTAGATGCATCATAGTCTCCAGGAAGTAATTTATAAGCCTTTGCTTTGAGTATGTATACGAAACATATCTGACTTGTCTTGCTCTGCCATAAAATGTAAATACTCCAGACCAACGTACACAAACCATACTACAAAAAAGATAAATCAGAGCATTCTTCACTTGGTGCAGTAGTAAAACAAACACTTTCTAATAATATATAGCTGTATTAAGTTTTCTATTTAGAATGGTAAGCACTCAGGTATGGGAGGAGGTGGTGTATCCCTGATCATCACATTCACCTTTTTAACTTTTTGGATTTGTAGAGCAGACATTTCTGTTATACACACTGTGGTAATCTCAGATTACTGTCACGTATTCTGATTTGAATTCAACCACCCCACAGGGAAGAATTTATCTGGAAAATTTGATCACACTCTTCTAAGACGTACTGGTTAAAAAGAAAATGTGGGATGCCCATATGCCAGGATCTAAGTGCTAAACTCCTAATGTCTATTACTCAACAGGAGTACACCCTGGAAAATAGCTAGACAAGTTTTCCCTGTCTACGGATCAGCAAAACCTCAGGTGCTGATTCTACATAAAGCCTGAAGCATGCCCGAACTACAGAAATTTTGTGAGGTTTAGCAATCCTTAAAAGAAATGTGAGTCTGGTTATACTGTGACTGAAGGTACCTTTCTGGGAATTAAGAGGAGCAAAAAAAAAACAACAAACCTGCATCCCTAAAGACTCTAGTATATAATAAATCTGCAACCAGCTACCAGACTGCTGTTGTTAGGATATTCCTAGGCCCACTGTATGCAGTGACAGAGGACTGCATGGTACCTGCACTCCTGCTTTCATTTCCATTTTGTGAATGTTTTAAAAACTTATCTGTCAGTCTGTGCTGTTGAATTTATTGAGCATTCACACTTGCCATGTGTCAGCATGCTCAGGCACAAATACACACAAACATGAACTAAATAAACAGAGACCAAGTGCATCTTAGGAGGGAAGTACTAAGCTTCCACCCCAGGTCTCACAAAAATAAAATAAAATGTATAGAATATACCCCACTAAATGTCTGGCAGAAGTGGGGAATGAAGATTGTGCTTGCTTAGGTGCCAGTAGCCTCGACCATGAGAAGTAACCTCCAACACTAATTTCTTCTGCAAACACAGCAACTTTCCTCTCCCCTCACCCCTCGCTGGTTTTTTTTTTCATTAAATCATTTTAGGTATCCTCCTTATTTGCCTTCTAATTGCATATAGAGCTCTCTTTTTCTCTCTCATGCATAGCTTAATGAAGATTGTCAAGAAAGAAAAAACACAAGAACACAAAATAGCACAGGATAAATAAAATGGAAGGTCTATTGGAAGGGTATTTTGATGCCTTTATATAGGATCTGTGCATTCTAATCCCTTCTTTCTCTCTTCAGCTACTTAAACATGGGAAGAGAGGTTCAACTCACAAATCACACATGCACCCTTTTGTTGAGCCATATAACACACACTCATTTCATTCTGACATCCCAGCTCTGCAAGTTTGACATTGGTATGTTTGAATTTCCATTAAGCTCAGTGACTTATTGGATGACGCTTCTTTGCAATACAAACTCCGCTGCCTTTCTGCTAAGCCCTGCAAGAATGACATTATTTCCTGGATGCTAGAATATTATTTTGAGCTGCACACAAGCTGTTGAACCCCAGTGACACTTGAAGCTATTTCCAGAATAACAGACTCTTCACTTTTCCATCCTAGAAATTGCTGTAAAAAAATGATGTTAATGCACATGCATGCACAAACCCAGAGTGCACACACATGCATGTACAGACAAATAGATGTCACTGCTGTCTGCATCACCCCAACACTTAATATTTGAAGACACTGTGAAAGATGAACAGGCTAGAGAAGACAAGCCCGGAACAGGCATTTCTTACCATGTGCCACCCAGCCATGTTTACACTGATCACAGGTTCTCAGGTTAATCTTCCCTGGCTGAAAACACTCACATGTGCAATTTACCAGTGTACAGCGGATGGCCTGGAAAAAGAAACAGAAAACATGGATTAATGTCTTTCTTCCTTCTTGTACAAATCTATTGTGAGGGCTAGAAAGGTATTAATTGTACAGCGAAAACCAGCCTTCAAACATTCAAAGCATTGCTCATTCTTTTAACTAGAGATCAATTTTCTTTCAAAAAACATGTATGAGTATCCTTGAGCAATGACAACCAAAATGCTTATTCAATAATAACACAGTCTGTTGTCCCATGGAGATGAATACATTCCTAAAGTCTTTAGGAGAATTGCTCTATTTCCTTCAGGAAAAAAAGGTAGTAGGATGAGGATTCTGTAGGTGTTCCACAAATTTCCTGGTTCTGCATCAACTGCCTGAAGGAAAATTTTACTGGTCATGTCTTACCATAGCAGCATATCAGTTTGATTAAAACCAAGAGTAAAATGAGGAAATAAAAACATACAAAAAGGGAAACCACAGATCTCTTTCCCATTCCCCCATGGTATCTAAAGGTTTTCCTTAAGTTTCCTTTTTGGGGTTCACATAAGATATAACTTGGCTACAGAAAGGAATAATGGATTTCATGTGTTATCCCAAAATAGGACAAAATGATCAAGGTGCCAGAATAAGGCTGGTTCATAAAACATCCTGTAACCTTCCTTTACATCTATCACTCTCTCCAATATCTAGGCACAACCCTTTACCTCTTAGAACTCCCTACTTGTCAAACATGTATTTCTCTGTTTTGCAAAAGGTGAAACTATTTCAAAGCAGGGATGCTACAACTCCAGTCCCATGCAGAGATCTAAAATTTGCTTACATAATACACCTTATCTCATCTGACTTTTAAAAATTATTTCAAAAATTACACAGGTTTACTTTGACAGGGGCTAGCTACGTCCACAGAAAAGTGAATATAAATGGAATAGCACTCTTTTAAATGTGTAGCAGACGTATGTTTTTAAATAGTGTAGAAGATGACCCATGCACTTCAAACTGTTCCTAATAAATTTATGGCATGCATTTAGATGTAATGTGCATGGAGATTTCTGAGACAGAGAGGCTTATTCTGATCATTCATAGATTAACAATCTACTGTAACTACCAGAGCTGCCAGGAAAAGATCTCTCTATAGATTTAGATGCAATCAATGATTACTTGGGGGCTAAGGTGGGGGAAGGGTGCTTGGTACCTACGGCCACTGAGATACTGAAGAATTATGAAGGCTCTTGGCTTTTCCAAACAATTAACACCCA